>NW_028228086.1:0-35920 GCF_978045245.1 Mus caroli | reverse complement strand
TATTTTGGGTCCTACAGTTTGATTTTCTCATTTTCCACCTTTTTCAGATTTTCTTGCCATATTCGGGGTCCTTTAGTGTGACTCTTTAATTTTCTACTTTTTCCAGGATTTCTCGCCATATTCTGGGTCCTACAGCCTGTATTTTTAATTTTCCACGTTTCTCGACATATTCTGGATCCTACAGTGTGATTTTCCATTTTCCATGTTTTTCAAGTTTCTATGCACTTCTGGGTCCTACAGTGTGAATTTCTCATTTTCCACATTTTTCAGGTTTTCTCCTCATATTCCGGGTCCTACAGTGTGAATTTTTAATTTTCTACTTTTTTCATGGTTTCTCGCCATATTCTGGATCCTACAATGTGAATTTTTAATTTTTAGGTTTTTCAGGGTTTCTCGGCATATTCTGGGTCCTACAGTGTGATTTTCTCATTTTCCACCTTTTTCAGGTTACATCGCCATATTCTGGGTCCTTCAGTGTGACTTTTTAATTTTCTACTTTTTTCAGGTTTTCTCTCCATATTCTGAGTCCTACAGTGTGAATTTTAAATTTTCCACGTTTTTCAGGTTTTCTCGGCATATTCTGGGTCCTACAGTGTGAATTTCAATTTTCCACGATTTTAAGGTTTTTTCGTCATATTCTGAGTCCTATAGTGTGATTTTCTCATTTTGCACATTTTCCAGGTTTTCTCGGCATATTCGGGGTCCTTCAGTGTGAGTTTTAAATTTTCTACTTTTTTCAGGGTTTCTTGCCATATTCTGAGTCCTACAGTGTGAATTTTAAGTTTTCCTCGATTTTCAGTGTTTCTTGCCATATTCTGGGTCCTACAGTGTGATTTCTCTTTTTCAAAGTTTTTCAGGTTTTCTCGGCATTTTCTGGGTCCTTCAGTGAGAGTTTTTAATTTTCTACTTTTTTCAGGGTGTCTCGCCATATTCTGCGTCCAACATTGTGAATTTTTAATTTTCCATATTTTTAAGTTTTTTTCGTCATACTCTGGGTCCTAGAGTGTGATTTTCTCATTTTCCACCTTTTTCATGTTTTCTCGGGTATTCTGGGTCCTACATTGGGAATTTTTTATTTTCCACGTTTTTTCAAGGTTTCTTATCACATTCTGTTCCTACAGTGTGAATTTTTAATTTTCCACGTTTTTCAGTCTTTCTCGCCATATTCTGGGTCCTACAGTGTGATTTTCTCATTTTCTACCTTTTTTCAGGTTTTCTCACAATATTCGGAGTCCTATAGTGTGACTATTTAATTTTATACTTATTTCAGGGTTTCTCGCCATATTCTGCTTCCTAAACTGTGAATTTTAAATTTTCCTCGTGTTTCAGGTTTTCTAGCCATAGTCTTGGTCCTACAGTGTGAATTTTTAATTTTCCACTTGTTTTTAGTTTTTTTTCGTCATATTCTGGGTTCTAATGTGTGACATTCTCATTTTACAACTTTTTCAATTTTTCTCGGCATATTCTGGGTCCTTAAGTGTGAATTTTTAATTTTCCACGTTTTCAGGGTTTCTCGCTATATTCTGGGTCCTACAGTGTTAATTTTTAATTTTCCAATTAGTTCAGTGTTTGTTGGCATATTCTTGGTCCTATAGAGTGAATATTTAATTTTCCGTTTTTCAGGGTTTCTCGCCATATTCTGGGTCCTAAATTGTGAATTTTTAATTTTCAACATTTTTCAATGTTTCTTGCCATATTCTGGTCCTAAAGTGTAAATTTTATTTTTCCATGTTTTTAATTTTTTTCGTTCATATTCTGGGTCCTACAGTGTGATTTTCTCTATTCCAAGTTTTTCAATTTTTTTTTTTTGTAATTCTGTGTCGTACAGTGTGATTTTTCTCATGTTCCACCTTTATCAGGTTTTCTCACCATATTCCTGGTTCTTCAGTGTGAGTTTTTAATTGACTATTTTTTTTCAGGGTTTTTCGCCATATTCTTGATCCTACAGCGTGTATTTTTAATTTTCCACGTTTTTCAGGGTTACTCTCCATATTCTGGGTCCTACAGTGTGAATTTTTAATTTTCCACGTTTTTAAGTATTTTTCGTCATATTCTGGGTCCTACTGTGTGATTTTCCCATTTTCCACCTTTTTCAGGTTTTCTCTGCATATTCTTGGTCCTACATTGTGAATTTTTTATTTTCCACATTTTTCAGGTTTTCTTGCCATATTCCAGGTCCTTCAGTGTGAATTTTTAATTTCCCACTTTTTTCATGATTTCTCACCATATTCTGGGTCCTACAGTTTGAATTTTTAATTTTAAACCTTTTTAAGTTTTTTTCGTCATATTCTGGGTCCTACAGTGTGATTTTCTCATTTTCCCCCCTTTTCAGGTTTTCTCTTCATATTCGGGGTCCTTCAGTGTGAATTATTAATTTTCTATTTTTTTCAGGTTTTTTTCGCCATATTTGGGATCCTCCAGTGTGAGTTTTTAATTTTCTACTTTTTTCAGGGTTTCTCGCCATATTCTGGGTCCTACAGCATTTATTTTTAATTTTCCACGTTTTTCAGGTTTTCTTGGCATATTCTTGATCCTACACTGTGATTTTCTCATTTTCGACGATTTTTCATGTTTTTTCGCATTTCTGGGTCCTACAATTCTGTATTACCCAGAATATGGCGAGGAATACTGAAAAAAGTGGAAATGAGAAAATCACACTGTAAGACCCAGAATATGATGAAAAAAACTTAAAAAGGTTTAAAATTAAATATTAAATATTAAAAACGTGAATATTAAGAATTCACACTGTCAGAGCCAGATTATGGCGAGAAACCATTACAGAAGTGGAAAAAAGAAAAATTCACACGGTATTACCCAGAATATGGCGAGAAATACTGAAAAATGTGGAAATGAGAAAATCACCATGTAAGACCAAGAATATGATGAAAAAACCTGAAAAAAGTGGAAAATTAAAATTTTACACTGAAGGACCCTAAATATGGTGAGATAACCTGAAAAAAGACGAAAATTAAAAATTCACACTAAAGGATCCCGAATATGGCGAGAAATCATGAAAAGTTTAGAAAATTAAAAATACACGCTGTAGGACACAGAATATGGCAAGAAACCATGAAAAATGTAAAAAATTATAAACTTACACTGAAGGACCCCGAATATTGCGAGGAAAACCTGGAAAAGGTGAAAAATGAGAATAATCACACTGTAGGACCCAGAATTGTGATAAAACTTGAAAAACGTCGAAATGAGAAAATAAAACTGTAGGACACAGAATATGCCTAGAAATCCTGAAAAACGTGGAAAATTAAAAATACACACTGTAGTATCCAGAATATAGCAAGAAACCCTGAAAGAGTAGAAAATGAAAATCTCACACTGAAGGACCAGAAATACAGGGAGAAAACCTGAAGAAGGTGGAAAATGAGAAAATCACACTGAAGGACCCATAATTACGAAAAAACTTGAAAAACGTGGAAAATGAGAAAATCACACTGCAGAACCCAGAATATGCCGAGAAAACTTGAAAAACGTGAAAATTTCAGGTTTTCTCGCCATAATCCGGGTCCTTTAGTGTGAATTTTTAATTTTCCCTTTTTTCAGGTTTTTTCGTCATATTCTGGGTCTACAGTGTGATTTTCTCATTTTCACGTTTTTCAGGTTTTCTTGCCATATTACAGGTCCTTCAGTGTGAGTTTTTAATTTTCTACTTTTTTCAGGTTTTTTGCCATATTCGGGGTTCTTCAGTGTGAATTTTTCATTTTCAACTTTTTTCAGTTTTTCTAGCCATATTCGGGGTCCTTCAGTGTGAGTTTTTAATTTTCTACTCTTTCAGGATTTCTTAGCATATTCTGGGTGCTCCAGTTTGATTTTCTCATTTTCGTCGTTTTTCAAGTTTTATCGCAATTTTGGGTCCTACAGTGTGATTATTCTCATTTTCCACCTTTTTCATGTTTTCTCGCCATATTTGGGGTCCTTCAGTGTGAGTTTTTAATTTTCTACTTTTTTCAGGGTTTCTCACCATATTCTGGGTCCTATAGAGTGTATCTTTAATTTTCCACGGTTTTCAGGGTTTCTCAGCATATTCTGGGTCCTACAGTGTGATTATTCTCATTTTCCACTTTTTTCAGGTTTTATCTTCTTTTTCGGGGTCCTTCAGTGTGAATTTTTAATTTTCTTCTTTTTTCAGGTTTTCTCTCCATATAGTGGGTCCTTCATTGTGAGGTTTTTAATGTTCCTCATTTTTCAGGTTTTCTTGCCGTATTCTGGGTCGTTCAGTGTGAATTTTTAATTTTCCATGTTTTTCATGTTTTTTCGTCATATTCTGGGTCCTACAGCTTGATTTTCTCATTTTCAGGTTTTTCAGATATTCTTGCTAAATTCCAGGTCCTTCAGTGTGAATTTTTAATTTTCCACATTTTTCAGTATTTCTTGCCATATTCTGGGTAATACATTGTGAATTTTTAATTTTCCACTTTTTTCATGTGTCCGACAGTGTGAATTTTTAATTTTCACCTTTTTCAGTGTTTCTCGCCATATTCTGGGTCCTGCAGTGTGATTTTTACATTTTCCACGTTTTTTAATTTTTTTTGTAATTCTGGGTCCTACATTGTGATTTTCTCATTTTCCACATTTTTTAGGTTTTCTTGCCTTATTAGGGGTCCTTAAGTGTCAGTTTGTAATTTTCTACTTTTTTCAGGGTTTCTTGCCAAAATTGGGTTCTACAGTGTGTATTTTTAATTTTCCACATTTTCAGGGTTTCTCGGCATATTCTGGGTCCTACAGTGTGATTATTCTCATTTTTCACCTTTTTCAGGTTTTATCTTCATTTTCGGGGTCATTCAGTGTGAATTTTTAATTTTCTACTTTTTTCAGTTTTTCTCGCCATATTCGGGGTCCTTCAGTGTGAGATTTTATTTTTCTATTCTTTCAGGGTTTCTCGCCATATTCTGGGTCCTGCAGTGTGTATTTTTAATTTTCCACTTTTTCATGGTTCCTAGGCATATTCTGTGTCCTATAGTTTGATTTTCTCATTTTCATAGTTTTTCATGTTTTATCGCAATTCTGGGTCCTACAGTGTGATTATTCTCATTTTCCACCTTTTTCAGGTTTTCTCGCCATATTCGGGGTCCTTCAGTGTGAATTTTTTATTTTCCACGTTTTTCATGTTTTTTCGTTATATTCTGGGTTTTACAGTGTGATTTTCTCATTTCCATGTTTTTCAGGTTTTCTTGCCATATTCCAGGTCTTTCAGTGTCAATATTTAATTTTCCACATTTTTCAGGTTTTTTCGTCATATTCTGGGTCTTACAGTGTGATTTTATCAGGTCCACGTTTTTCAGGTTTTCTTGCCATATTCCAGGTCCTTCAGTGTGACTTTTTAATTTTTCACGTTTTTCAGTATTTCTTGCCATATTCTGGGTAATACAGTGTGAATTTTTAATTTTCATGTATTCAGGGTTTCTAGGCATATTCTGGGTCCTCCACTATGATTTTCTCATTTTCGATGTTTTTCAAGTTTTTTCGTTAATCTAGGTCCTACACTGTGATTTCTCATTTTCCACCTTTTTCAGGGTTCCTCGCCATATTTGGGGTCCTTCAGTGTGAGTTTTTAATTTTCTAATTTTTTCTGGTTTTCTCGCCATATTCTGGGTCCTACAGTGTATATTTTTAATTTTCGACGTTTTTCAGCGTTTCGTGGCATGTTCTGGGTTTTACAGTGTGATTATCTCATTTTCCACCTTTTTCAGGTTTTCTCTCCATATTCGGGGTCCTTCAGTGTGAGTTTTTAATTTTCTACTTTTTTCAGGGTTTCTCGCCATATTCTGGGTCCTACAGTGTGATTTTCTCATTTAGGACGTTTTTCAAATTTTTTCGCAACTCTGGGTCCTACAGTGTGATTATTATCATTTTTAAACTTTTTCAGGTTTTCTCGCCATATTCGGGATCCTTCAGTGTGAGGTTTTAATTTTCCTCTTTTTTCAGGTTTTCTAGACATATTCCGGGTCCTTCAGTGTGAGTTTTTATTTTCCTCTTTTTTCTGGTTTTCTAGCCATATTCCGGGTCCTTCAGTGTGAATTTTTAATTTTCCATGTTTTTTGGTGTTTTTGTCATATTCTGGGTCCTACAGTGTGATTTTCTCATTTCCACGTTTTTCAGGTTTTTGTGCCATATTCCAGGTCCTTTAGTGTAAATTTTTAATTTTCCACATTTTTCAGTGTTTCTCCCCATATTCTGCGTAATACAGTGTGAATTTTTAATTTTCCACTTTTTTCATGGTTTCTCTCCATGTTCTAGGTCTGACCTTGTGAATTTTTAATTTTCACGTTTTTCAGGGTTTTCTCGCATATTCTAGGTCTTACAGTATGGTTTTCTCTTTTTCCCCCCTTTTCCAGTTATTTTCGCAATTTTGGTTCCTACAGTGGGAATTTCTGTTTTTCCAACTTTTTCAGGGTTTCTTGCCATATTCTATGTCCTTAAGTGGGAATTTTTAATTTTCCACTTTTTTCAGGGTTTGTCATCATATTCAAGGTCCTTCAGTGTGAGTTTTTAATTTTCCACGTTTTTCAGGGTTTCTCAACATATTTTGGGTCCTACAGTGTGATTTTTAAATTTTCTACCTTTTTTAAGGTATCTCGCCATATTCTATGTCCTTCCATATTTTTCAGGGTTTCTGGCCATATTCCAGGTCTTTATGAGTGAGTTTTTTCCACATTTTTAAGGATTTCTCCCTATATTCCAAATCCTTGAGTGTGAGTTATTAATTTTCCATGTTTTTCTGGTTTTGTCGCCATATTCCAGGTCTTTCAGTGTGAGTTTTTAATTATCTACTTTTACAGGGTTTCTTGCCTTATTCTGGGTCCTACAGCGTTTATATTTAATTTTCCATGTTTTTCGGGGTTTCTCGCCATATTCTGGGTCCTACAGTGTGATTTTCTCATTTTACAAGTTTTTCAAGTTTTTTCCCAATTCTGGGTCCTACAGTGTGATTTTCTCATTTCCACGTTTTTCAGGGTTTCTCAGCATTGCCTGTGTTCTGCAGTGTGATTTTCTCATTTTCCACGTTTTTCACTTTTTTTTTGTAATTCTGGGTGCTACAGTGTGATTTTCTCATTTTCCACCTTTATCAGGTTTTCTCCCAAATTTGGGGTCCTTCAATGTGAGTATGTAATTTTCTACTTTTCTCAGGTTTTCTCGCCATATTCTGGGTTCTACAGCGTGTATTTTTAATTTTCCACGTTTTCAGGGTTTCTCCGCATATTCTCTGTTCTACTGTGTGATTTTCACATTTTCCACATTTTTCAAGTTTTTTTTTTCATAATTCTGGGTCCTACAGTGTGATTTTCTCATTTTCCACCTTTTTCAGGTTTAATCGCCATATTTGGGGTCCTTCAGTGTGAGGTTTAATTTTCTTCTTTTTTCAGGGTTTCTCACCATATTCTGTGTCCTACAGCGTGTATTTTTAATTTTCCACGTTTTTAGAGCTTCTCGGCATATTCTGGGTCCTACAGTGTGATTTTCACATTTTCCACGTTTTTCAAGTTTTTTCATAATACTGGATCCTACAGTGTGATTTTCTCATTTTCCACCTTTTTCAGGTTTTCTCGCCGTAATTGGGGTCCTTCATTGATTTTTTACTTTTCTAAGTTTTCAGGGTTTCTCGCCATATTCTGGGTCCTACAGCATGTATTTTTAATTTTCCACGTTTTTCAGGGTTTCTCAGAATATTCTGGGTCTGAGAGTGTGAATTTTTAATTTTCACGTTTTTCAGGGTTTCTCGGCATATTCTGGGTCCTACAGAGTGATTTTCTCATTTTCGACGTTTTTCAACTTTTTTTTCAAATCTGGGGCCTACAGTGTGATTATTCTCATTTTCCACCATTTTCAGGTTTTTCTGTCATATTCTTGGACCTACAGTGTGATTTTCTCATTTCCACGTTTTTGAGGTTTTCTTGCCATATTCCAGGTCCTTCAGTGTGAATTTTTAATTTTCCACGTTTTTCAGTATTTCTCGCCATATTCTGTGTCCAAGAGTGTGAATTTTTAATTTTCACATTTTTCAGAGTTTCTCGGCATATTCTGGGTCCTGCAGTGTGGTTTTCTCATTTTCAACTTTTTCAGGTTTTCTAGCCATATTTGGGGTCCTTCAGTGTGAATTTGTAATTTTATATTTTTTTCAGGGTTTCTCGCCATATTCTGGGTCCTACAGCGTGTATTTTTAATTTTCCACGTTTTCAGGGTTTTTCGGCATATTCTTGGTCCTACAGTGTGATTTTCTCATTTTCCACGATTTCAAGTTTTTTTTCGCAATTCTGGGTCCTTCAGTGTGAATTTTTATTTTTCTATTATTTTCAGGTTCTCTCGCCATATTTGGGGTCCTTAAGTGTGAGTTTTTAATTTTCTAATTTTTCAGGGTTTCTCGACATATTCTGTGTCCTACATGGTGTATTTTTAATTTTCCACGTTTTTCAAGTTTTTTCTTCATATTCTAGGTCCTACAGTGTGATTTTCTCATTTTCCAACTTTTTCAGGTTTTCTCGCCATATTCTGGTTACTACAGTGTGTGTTTTGAATTTTCCTCGTTTTTCAGGTTTTCCTGCCATATTCCGGGTCCTTCAGTGTGAACTTTTAATTTTCCACGTTTTTCAGTGTTTCTCGCCATATTATGGATCCTAAAGAGTGAATTTTTAATTTTCCACATTTTTCAGGGTTTCTAGGCATATTCTGGGTCCTGCAGTGTGATTTTCTCATTTTCCACCTTTTTCAGGTTTTCTCGCCATATTCGGGGTCCTTCAGTGTGAATATTCAATTTTCTAGTTTTTTCAGGTTTTCTCTCCATATTCTGGGTCCTTCATTGTGATTTTTAAATTTTCTTTGTTTTTCAGGTTTTCTGCCATATTGTAGGTCCTTCAGTGTGAATTTTTAATTTTCCACGTTTTTCAGGTTTTTTCGTCATATTCTGGGTCCTACAGTGTGATTTTCTCATTTCCACGTTTTTCAAATTTCCCTGCCATATTCTGGGACCTTCAGTGTAAATTTTTAATTATCCACGTTTTTCAGGGTTTCTTGGCATTATCTGTGTTCTGCAGTGTGATTTTCTCATTTTCCAGGTTTTTCAGGTTTTTTCGTCATATTCAGGGTCCTACAGTGTGATTTTCTCATTTTCACGTTTTTCAGGTTTCCTTGTCATATTCCGGGACCTTCAGTGTGAATTTTTCATTTTCCATGTGTTTCAGTATTTCTCGCCATATTCTGGGTAATTCAGTGTGAGTTTTAAATTTTCAACTTTTTTGATGGTTTCTCGCCATATTCTGTGTCCGACAGTGTGAATTTTTAATTTTCACGTTTTTCAGGGTTTCTTGGCATATTCTGGGTCCTGCAGTGTGATTTTCTCATCTTCCACGTTTTTCTAGATTTTTTGTAATTCTCAATCCTACAGTGTGATTTTCTGATTTTACAACTTTTTAAGGTTTTCTGGCCATATTTTTTACCTTTCTAATTTTTCAGTGTTTCTCGCCATATTCTGTGTCCTTCAGTGTGAGTTTTTATTATCTACTTTTTTTCAGGGTTTCTTGCCATATTCTGGGTCCTACAGCGTGTATTTTTAATTTTCGTTGTTTTTCAGGGTTTCTCGTCATATTCTGGGTCCTACAGTGTGATTTTCTCATTTTCCCCTTATTTCAAGTTTTTTCGCAATTCTGAGTCCTAAGGTGTGATTTTCACATTTTCCAACTTTTTCAGGTTTTCTCGCCATATTCTGGGTCCTTCAGTTTGAGTTTTTTTTTTTATTACATATTTTCCTCAATTACATTTCCAATGCTATCCCAAAAGTCCCCCATACCGCCCCCCACTTCCCTACCCTCCCATTCCCATTCTATTGGCCCTGGCATTCCCCTATATTGTGGCATATAAAGTTTGCAAGTCCAATGGGCCTCTCTTTCCAGTGATGGCCGACTAGGCCATCTTTCGATACATATGCAGCTAGAGACAAGAGCTCCGGGGTACTGGTTAGTTCATCATGTTGTTCCAACTATAGGGTTGCAGATCCCTTTAGCTCCTTGGGTACTTTCTCTAGCTTCTCCATTGGGAGCCCTGTGCTACATCCAATAGCTGACTGTGAGCATCCACTCCTGTGTTTGCTAGGCCCCTGCATAGTCTCACATGAGACAGCTATCTTTGGGTCCTTTCAGCAAAATCTTGCTAGTGTATGCAATGGTGTCAGCGTTTAGAAGCTGATTATGGGATGGATCCCTGGATATGGCAGTCTCTAGATGGTCCATCCTTTCATCACAGCTCCGAACGTTGTCTCTGTAACTCCTTCCCTGGGTGTTTTGTTCCCAATTCTAAGAAGGGGCACAGTGTCCACATTTTGGTCTTCATTCTTCTTGAGTTTCATGCGTTTAGCAAATTGTATCTTATATCTTGGGTATCCTAAGTTTTGGGCTAATATCCACTTATCAGTGAATACATATTGTGTGAGTTCCTTTGTGATTCTGTTACCTCACTCAAGATGATGCCCTCCAGGTCCATCCATTTGGCTAGGAATTTCATAAATTCATTCTTTTTAATAGCTGAATAGTACTCCATTGTGTAAATGTACCATAATTTCTGTATCCATTCCTCTGTTGAGGGACATCTGGGTTCTTTCCAGCTTCTGGCTATTATAAATAGGGCTGCTATGAACAGGGTGGAGCATGTGTCCTTCTTACTGGTTGGGACATCTTCTGGATATATGCCCAGAAGAGATATTGCTGGATCCTCCGGTAGTACTATGTCCAATTTTCTGAGGAACCGCCAGACTGATTTCCAGAGTGGTTGTACAAGCTTGCAATCCCACCAACAATGGAGGAGTGTTCCTCTTTCTCAACATCCCCGCCAGCATCTGCTGTCACCTGAATTTTTGATCTTAGCCATTCTGACTGGTGTGAGGTGGAATCTCAGGGTTGTTTTGATTTGCATTTCCCTGATGATTAAGGATGTTGAACATTTTTTCAGGTGCTTCTCTGCCATTTGGTATTCTTCAGGTGAGAATTCTTTGTTCAATTCTGAGCCCCATTTTTTAATGGGGTTATTTGACTTTCTGGAGTCCACCTTCTTGAGTTCCTTATATATATTGGATATTAGACCCTTATCTGATTTAGGATAGGTAAAGATCCTTTCCTAATCTGTTGGTGGTTTTTTTGTCTTATTGATGGTGTCTTTTGCCTTGCAGAAGCTTTGCAGTTTCATGAGGTCCCACTTGTCAATTCTTGATCTTACAGCACAAGCCATTGCTGTTCTATTCAAGAATTTTTCCCCTGTGCCCATATCTTCAAGGCTTTTCCCCACTTTCTCCTCTATAAGTTTCAGTGTCTCTGGTTTTATGTGAAGTTCCTTGATCCACTTAGACTTGACCTTAGTACAAGGAGATAGGAATGGATCGATTCGCATTCTTCTACATGATAACAACCAGTTGTGCCAGCACCATTTGTTGAAAATGTTGTCTTTCTTCCACTGGATGTTTTTAGCTCCCTTGTCGAAGATCAAGTGACCGTAGGTGTGTGGGTTCATTTCTGGGTCTTCAATTCTATTCCATTGGTCTATTTGTCTGTCACTATACCAGTACCACGCAGTTTTTATCACAATTGCTCTGTAGTAAAGCTTTAGGTCTGGCATGGTGATTCCACCAGAGGTTCTTTTATCCTTGAGAAGAGTTTTTGCTATCCTAGGTTTTTTGTTCTTCCAGATGAATTTGCAGATTGCACTTTCTAATTCGTTGAAGAATTGAGTTGGAATTTTGATGGGGATTGCATTGAATCTGTAGATTGCTTTTGGCAAGATAGCCATTTTTACAATGTTGATCCTGCCAATCCATGAGCATGGAAGATCTTTCCATCTTCTGAGATCTTCTAGAATTTCTTTCTTCAGAGACTTGAAGTTCTTATTATACAGATCTTTCACTTCCTTAGTTAGAGTCACGCCAAGATATTTTATGTTATTTGTGAGTATTGAGAAGGGTGTTGTTTCCCTAATTTCTTTCTCAGCCTGTTTATTCTTTGTGTAGAGAAAGGCCATTGATTTGTTTGAGTTAATTTTATATCCAGCTACTTCACCGAAGCTGTTTATCAGGTTTAGGAGTTCTCTGGTCGAATTTTTAGGGTCACTTATATATACTATCATATCATCTGCAAAAAGTGATATTTTGACTTCATCTTTTCCAATTTGTATCCCTTTGATTTCCTTTTGTTGTCGAATTGCTCTGGCTAGGACTTCAAGTACTATGTTGAATAGGTATGGAGAAAGTGGACAGCCTTGTCTGGTCCCTGATTTTAGAAGGATTGCTTCAAGCTTCTCACCATTTACTTTGATGTTGGCTACTGGTTTGCTGTAGATTGCTTTTATCATGTTTAGGTATGGGCCTTGAATTCCTGATCTTTCCAAGACTTTTATCATGAATGGGTGTTGGATCTTGTCAAATGCTTTTTCTGCATCTAACGAGATGACCATGTGGTTTTTGTCTTTGAGTTTGTTTATATACTGGATTACATTGATGGATTTCCGTATATTGAACCATCCCTGCATCCCTGGGATGAAACCTACTTGGTCAGGATGGATGATTGTTTTGATGTGTTCTTGGATTCGGTTAGCAAGAACTTTATTGAGTATTTTTGCATCAATATTCATAAGGGATATTGGTCTGAAGTTTTCTATCTTTGTTGGGTCTTTTTGTGGTTTAGGTATCAGAGTAATTGTGGCTTCATAGAATGAGTTGGGTAGAGTACCTTCTGTTTCTATTTTGTGGAATAGTTTGTGAAGAACTGGGATTAGATCTTCTTTGAAGGTCTGATAGAACTCTGCACTAAACCCATCTGGTCCTGGGCTTTTTTTGGTTGGGAGACTATTAATGACTGCTTCTATTTCTTTGGGGGATATAGGGCTGTTTAGATCATTAACCTGATCTTGGTTCAACTTTGGTACCTGGTATCTGTCTAGGAACTTCTCCATTTCATCCAGGTTCTCCAGTTTTGTTGAGTATAGCCTTTGGTAGAAGGATCTGATGGTGTTTTGGATGTCTTCAGGATCTGTTGTTATGTCTTCTTTTTCATTCCTGATTTTGTTAATTAGAATACTTTCCCTGTGCCCTCTAGTGAGTCTGGCTAAGGGTTTATCTATCTTGTTGATTTTCTCAAAGAACCAGCTCCTTGATTGGTTGATTCTTTGAATAGTTCTTCTTGTTTCCACTTGATTGATTTCGCCCCTGAGTTTGATTATTTCCTGCCGTCTACTCCTCTTGGGTGAATTTGCTTCCTTTTGTTCTAGTGCTTTTAGGTGTGTTGTCAAGCTGCTAATGTGTGCTCTTTCTAGTTTCTTTTTGGAGGCACTCAGAGCTATGAGTTTTCCTCTTAGAAATGCTTTCATTGCGTCCCATAAGTTTGGGTATGTTGTGGCTTCATTTTCATTGAACTCTAAAAAGTCCTTGATTTCTTTCTTTATTCCTTCCTTGACCAAGGTATCATTGAGAAGAGTGTTGTTCAGTTTCCACGTGAATGTTGGCTTTCTATTATTTATTTTGTTATTGAAGATCAGCCTTAGTCCATGGTGATCTGATAGGATGCATGGGACAATTTCAATATTTTTGTATCTGTTGAGTCCTGTTTTGTGCCCAATTACATGTGTCCCGCGCTAATTTTCCCGCCAGCAAGAAACAACGCGGCACACAAACAGGATCCTTCTGTGGCAAGCTTTAATGCGTCTTGAGAGGGAGAGCATCAGCTTCTCAAGGCGGAGACCCCAAGCCCGAAAACCGCCTCCCTTAAATAGGAGATTTCTCTCGCCTCGGACGTGGCGATTCCCTATAGGCCAAATTCTTGTCACCCGAGGTGACGTTGTCAGGCAGGCACCTGGCACCATGAACGGTTAATGCCAGCACATGCGCGGATCACTTGTTCATCTCCAGAGGCAGGCGATGTCGGCGCCATCTTATAATGGCGACGATGTGGGGTGGCGCCCCACATCTCCCCCTTTTCTATACAAAGGCAAGCCAGCCACCCATTCAAGGAGGGCGGAAGTAGAGGCCGAATCCCCAAAGATAATTTAAAAACAAAAGATATGTGCAGGGGTCTTGTCTAGGCTCTAGGTGGGACCCGACATACTCCTGACCGATCTCTCTGTCGTTTTTCTTGAGGAAGGGACACTAGGACAGGCAACCCTTTTCAAGACGGCATGCTTCCCAGAGAGAGCGGGGGTATCTCTCTGTGCGATGCTTAGCTCAACAACCCTCATGGGCTGCTCAAACCGGGCACTCATCCTCGTGCGACGCATAGAGATGCTGAGGGTGCAAGAGCTGCCTGGCCGGCGACCGGCTGCTAACATCTACTGCCGTTTTAGTGCCGCAAGCCAGACTTCCGCTGACCTTCCATGCTCTAAGGCCATGAGTGCCTGAGTTATCATAATTTTTTCTCTCTTGTTTTTACTATAAATTTTGCAAATTAGCCAAAGCATAAAGCCCAGTCCGAGGCAGAAAAATGCTCCAAACATTCCCACCCCCACCCACTCTTTAAAATAAGAAAATGCTGAAGAAATCCAGGAGGCGAGGCCTTTGGTGAGGGACAGGTCTAGGCGGGTGGAGTTGATTTGTAATATCGCTGTTCGGAGTTCCCGCAGGGTCTGGTCAAATTCAACTGTCCAATTCTGTAACAAATGCTGGGATAAAGCTTTAGAAAGATTAGCAGCCCGTGTGAAATTGTCATACTGTACAGAGGTCACACAAAGACCTGGCAATCTTCTTTCGCACCCTAATTGGGCAACTTGCCACAAAACATCTAATTGCTCTTGGACTAAATCTATGCGTTGATTCACTAGCAATAACCTGCCTTGAATCTGGGTATAAGCTAGATGTCCAGCCTCCATGGCCGTGGTCACCGTAGAGGACAATTTATTTATGGTGGCAGCCGACTGCACCGTGCCCGAAAGGGTCAGGGCCGAAGCATTAACCGATGATGTTACAGCGGTGGCTGCGATGATGCCCACAATTACGGCAGAAATTCCAAAATCTCTCCTTTCTCTGAATAATGCCATTGAACTTGGGGCCTCCACAGGAACAGGCACAAATCGGGGCAGGCGTGCTACCAGGGCCAAGGGGAACTCAGAAGCATTCCAGCACAGAACATAATAACATGGCTGCATCATACAATCAAGCTTATCGGAATTACTTGGCAAGGAAGCATTACTAACAATCTAAAGAAAAGGGGGCCATACGCATATTGGTGCGGGGGAATAGGATATAATAGGTTTGCGGATTATTGTGCTCTGAATGCCATGCTTATTGGATTTATTTAAGGGGAAGCTCAGACTTCCCTTCTCTACCTTCCCTCCCAGAAGCATGGATACAGGAGACAAGTCTGTGCAACTACCATTAATGCCACACAAGATCCAAAGGTCAAAAGGGCTCCCCGAAGAACCCAAGTTTTCTTCTTCATTGATGCTTACAACATTTCCTGTGTTATCTAATAAGGGTGGGGAAATGGAAAAATAATCTCTAATTTTTCCCACCATACGAGATTGGCATCCTGACCAAGGCAAAGGGGAATGCGAGTCCTCCTTTGCATGGCAGAACGGGGCCAACTTTGGTTGTCTGAGACCTTCAGAATAATTAGCCCGGGGCCAGGTTCCAAATAATTCTGTAAAATTCCCGCCCCAATGTGTAGCATTTGTCCATCCATTAATAATATTTGACATAGATTGAGTATGTAACCCAATATAACTGGGCACCGTCCCATTGATGCTAAAGCATAGGCTACCCAGAAGGTAGTGAGTTCTATTATCCACTACTCGTTCTATTTGAGAATCCCAGGGCAAAAACGGAAGGCCTAATTCTTTATCAGTAGTAAACAAGCGAGGGAAAACTTGGGCGTTATACATCACCGGCATTGGAAGTGGGAAGGTTGACATGATTCCCCATCGAAACTCATGTGTCCTTATCGTTGGCGCTAGGGTTATCCACAGAAAGGTCAGGAGAATGATCATCTTCTTGGTTTATACTTCGTGTTAGCCGCTCCGGGATCCAAAAAGGATTTTGTTCACTCTGTGGAAAGACACAAACAGCTCCCCTGGATCTTATTAGGATAGGATCCGGGCCTTTCCATTGATTTGTTAACACATCCTTCCATTTTACCAATTCTTTTGGTCTCTTTGGTTCCGAGCAGTGGTGCTCTGCAGCGCTCCTTCCTGCATCGTCCAGGTTTAAGAAATTTAGAGTAAAGAGTGCCATGGATAGTGCCACTCTTGGGCCAGGGGGCAACTCTGTTATCGCTCCCCCTTTCTGTTTAAATAAATAGGATTTGAGCGTTCGATGAGCTCTTTCAATGATGCCTTGTCCTTGAGGGTTATAAGGAAGTCCAGTGATATGGGTCACCTGCATTTGTGCACAGAATTGTTTGAATTTATTTGAGGTATAAGCAGGTCCATTGTCTGTCTTAAGACATTTTGGTCTACCCCAGGCACTCCAGGCCTCGAGGCAATGTTGAATTACATGAGATGTCCTTTCTCCTGAAAGTGGAGTTGCAAATAACACACCAGAACAAGTGTCAATAGACACATGAACGTATTGCGTCTTACCAAAAGATGCAATATGAGTGACATCCATCTGCCAAACTTGTAGGGGGGAGAGTCCCCTCGGATTGACACCATAATGAGGTGTGGGCAGAAACTGACAACAGTTTTGGCACTGTGTGACTATCTCGCGGGCTTCTTTCCTTGTTAAAGAGAAGCGCCGGCGAAGTGTTTCAGAGGTAACATGAAACTTACTATGAAAATTTTTGGCGGCCTCTAGTGGTGAGGATAGTGCTGTGGCCACAAGTCACGTAGCCTGATCTGCCAGCTCATTACCCTCTGTCATGGGGCCAGGGAGTCCAGAATGGGCTCTCATATGTACGATATAAAAGGGATGTTTTCTTTGTAATAGAAGGTTTCTAATCTGTTCAAAGGTTTGTGCTACCCTACTAGAAGGTTTTATTAGGCCCGCAGTTTCTAGCAGGCGAACTGCATTAACCACATACAAGGAATCAGAAATAATATTGAGCGGGCAATCAAATTGCTGTAAAACTTCTAATACTATCAAACACTCAACAATTTGAGGGGAAACCTCCGAATATTGTCTGATATGGGTAATGTTATTAACTACATAGGCCCCTTGCCCGGTTTTGGAGCCATCTGTATAAATTACAAGACCATTTTTAAGTGGGGAATGACTTGTTACTTTGGGAAAAACTAATGGATGGGTCAGGGCAAAGTGTAACAATGGGTGCTTTGGATAATGATTATCAAATTTTCCACTAAATGTGACACATAGAATGGACCAATCATTAGAAGCAGCAGCTAACACCTGTATTTGATTAGGGGTATAGGGAATGACAATGATATTAGGTTCAAGGCCGAAGTATTTGATTGTCATTTTTAATCCCTTTAATGCTAATTGTGCTACTGCGGCCGGATACCAATCGATAATCTTTGCAGGGGAGGCTTGTGGATGAACCCAGCATAGGGGCCCCTCTTGCCAAATGACAGCAGTTGGTAAGCCTCGAGTGTCCAAGATACATAACAAAACCGGCTTGGAATAATCTATTCTAACAAGCTGCGCTTGACTTATTGCTTTTTCTACTTTATTAAGTGCCTCCACTGCCAAAGGATTCAATTTTCTAGGAGAGGTGATATGAGAATCCCCTTCCAAGATATCAAACAGGGGTTTCAATTCTGTTGAAGGGATTTTTAAAAAAGGTCTAAGCCAATTGATATCTCCCAACAATTTTTGAAAGTCATTTAAAGTATGTAAATTATCCATCCTGATTTCTATTTTTTGTGGCTTAATAATGTTGGGCTGTATAAAAGAACCTAGAAACTGTCCAGAGTCTGCCAATTGCACCTTTTCAGTGGCTATATGTAGCCCCCATTGCTCTAATGTTTTCTGTAACACAGGAAAAACCTGTTGCAGTACAGATGGATTCTTATGGCAAAGCAGGACGTCATCCATGTAATGGATAGACACTATTTGTGGAAATTGTCTCTTTATCGGGGCGAGTGCTTGGTCTACATACAGTTGGCAGATAGTAGGGCTATTGGCCATCCCTTGGGGCAAGACTCTCCATTGATACCTCTTATCTGGCTCTGTATGATTGATAGAGGGGACACTAAAGGCAAAGCGAGGTCTATCCGCAGGGTGTAACGGTATGGAAAAAAAGCAATCTCTGATGTCTATAATGAGGATGTTCCAGCCCTTAGGAAGGGCGGACAGCATAGGTAATCCTCTCTGTACAGGCCCTAACAGGGACATCTGTCCATTTATAGCTCTTAAATCATGTAACAGACGCCATTTGCCAGACTTTTTCTTTATTACAAATATGGGGGTGTTCCAGGGGGAAGTAGAGGGTTCAATATGGCCGAGTTTTAGTTGTTCTGCAATAATTTGTGTTACAACGCTCAATTTCTCGGAGGTTAGCGGCCACTGAGGAACCCACACAGGATCCTCCGTTTTCCATGGTATAGGTCGTACTGCCTCAGTGGCGCCTAGGAAAAACCCAGGCCTGCTCTGTCCTTATTGGCCTTGTGTGAGATTGGGCGCGGTTCGCCTTGTTCATGGCGTCCCAAACCCTGGCCTTCTTGATAACCCATTTTCTCCATCATTTCTCTAAGACGTAATGAATAATCATTGGTCAGAGTCAGTCCTAAATCTGTCATGACATCTCTCCCCCAGAGATTTACAGGTAGGGGTAGAACGTAGGGGGAAAAGCATCCTTTTAAACCCTCTGGTGACGTCCAGACCAGCCGGTTGGTACTAATGTCTGGACTGGATTGATACCCCAGGCCTTGTAAAGAATGAGAAGATTTTGTCACTGGCCAAGCTTTAGGCCACCAATGTGTGGAAATAATACTCTTATCAGCTCCGGTGTCAAGAATGCCCTCAAAATTTTTACCATTTATGTTAAGGATTAATTTCGGGCGCGAATCAAGTGACAATGTCAAATAGGCCGAATCCATTTCTGAAGATCCCATAAGTTTTTTATCTTGATGGGGTAATTCTCCCAGCAGCGGGAGGAGGAGGAGCTGAGCAATCCTGTCCCCTTTTTTAATAGAAAATACACCATGAGGGCTGGAGCATAGAATCTGCATATTTGGGATGTGTTGATTATCTGTTATGCCTGGATGGACTATTAGTCCGCATGCGGTAAGGGCACCACGGCCAATGATAAGTCCCACCGCGTTGTCCGGTATGGGAGGCCCTAAGGGCATGGCAGGGACAGGTTGAACCCCCATCTGAGGTGTTAATAAGATTGAGGTGGTGGCGCACAAGTCCATTCTTGTGCCTTGGCTTGATCTGCCTCCTCGCTCAGGGAACTGGTCCCAGCGAATTGGGTCCCGTATTTTTGAGGGCCCCGGGGCCGGGGGCCCGCAGGCCCGTTTTTTGGCTCCTGTCTAACAGGGATAGCAGGCGGGAGGAGGTTGCCTTTAATGTCTCTAGTTGATCTGCATTGACTGACTGGATGGTAACCCTTTCCACATCGGGAACATAGGGTAAGAGTTCTCTGGTTTTGCTTAGGTGCCCGGCAATCTTTTGCGAGATGCCCTGATTTCCCACAGTTGAAGCAGGTGCGACTGCTGCCCCCTGTAGGGGGAGGTCGCCTTTGTGCCTGTAAAATGGCTGCGGAGAGCCCAGAGTTACTCAATGGTCCACCAATCTCTCTACATATTCTAAGCCATTCTGACAATCCCTTGTTTTTCCTCGGCGCTATTGCACTTCTGCACTCCTGAGTGGCTTGTTCAAAGATTAATTGCTCTATAAAGGGTCCGGCACAATCAGGATCCCCGAAAATCTTTCCTGCTACCTCCATCATCCTAGCCACATAGTCTGAGAATGGTTCCTGAGGTCCCTGTATAATCTTGGTGAGCTGATTACTAGTTTCTCCTTTACGGTTGAGTGATTTCCATGCTCGTATAGCAGTACTGGATATTTGGGCATAAGCTCCCCAATGATAATTGACCTGATCTGCTGCATAAGGACCCTGTCCTGTAAGGAGTTCAAAGGTCCAGTCTCTTTGCTCTGGGGTCAGGGCTGCGGCATTAGTCCTAGCCTGGGCCTGTGCCGCCTGATGCCATAGGGCCTTCCATTCCATGTATTGTCCCATGCTTGGTAGCACAGCTTTCGCCACTGTTTGCCAGTCACTGGGCGTCAGGGCGGTTAATGCCAGTCGATCTAACTGCATTAGAGTAAAACTGGCATTTGCTCCAAACTTTCTAACTGATTCTGCAAGCTCCTTTATTTGGTTATAATCAACAGGAGCATATACTCTCCCACCATCTTGCTCATAGACAGGGTAAGCGAGCCTGAGCTTGTGATGCACCTTTTCAGGTAACAATGAGAAAGCTTTAGGGCGTATCTCATAAGGTGGTGGGGCAGAGGGAACTGTCTGTACGGGATTCCTGGGTAAAGCATTAGGTTTTGTTGAAATGGCAGGTTTAGAGGTCCGTTTATTTAACGGCCTCTCATCAGGATAATACCTCTCTCTCTCATATCTGGTTGCTTCCTCATCAAGTTCTTCCTCTTCCTCTGTATCTAGTCTCCCACTCTCTGCTCCGGATGACTCTTCAGAGCTTTGAATATTGAGTGCTTCAAGCTCTTGGGTTGGGTACAACCCAGGCTTAAATATAGGTTGAAAAATCGGTACTCCCTCGGAGTCCGATTCCTCATGTGGGGAGGCAGGTATACTGCTTGTTCCCCTCTCTCCCGCCCTCTTAGGCTTCCTGGGAGGTCCTTTTTCACTTTTATTCTTTGGGATCCTCTTCCTAGTTTGTGCACGTGCACCCATCCTCTCACTACGCTCAGATTCTGACATGCCATCCTGAACGGTCTCCAACGCTATTTGTCCCTTTTTTCTGACTTCCTCACATGTTTCATCCTCAAGGCAGTTTTTGATCATCTTCCAAACTGCTTTGGTGCCCATACGTAAGTCGGGGCACAGATCAAGATCCTTCCCCAATTTTTTCCATGAGGCCAAGGTCAAGGAGCCAGAAACGGCATACCAAGGGGCAACTCTATCTACCTCCTCAACAAAGTGCTTAAGAACCTTGTCCCCTAGCTTTAGGTCTCTTTTCTTAAGGAGATTTTCAAGTGATGTTTGGATTGACTGTGACGACCCCATAACGGGTCAAAAGTAACCGCAGCTTATCTACGTCTGCCTTAAGTCACTTTTAGAATCAAAAAGATGTCTTGGCGCGGCCCACGGCTTATCTACGTCCGACTTACGGCAACAGCGAGAAACCGAAAGTACGGCTCGCCTTTCTGCTCTTTTATTTACCAGAGACTAATTTGGCGCCGCGATGGAGTGCAACGCCGCTTATCTACAACGGACTGATATGCTGTTGGAAACTTGTTAACACCACCGCCTATGTTCACAGATATAACTGGCCAGGAGGAAGAGTAGAAGAGCTAAAATAACGATGATAATGGCCTCTGGAAATCCAAACCACAATCTGGACAAACCCAATGCCTGGGAAAGAGTTAAAGAAAAGAGTTCATGTTCAGGCATACCTTTCCGATGCGTAGTCTAGCCACAGTTCTGAACCCTCCCCGTCGCCGAGGGGTCTCCGAAGGTGCTGACGATGGTCTGGTCACAATTCCCGGGTTTTTCGGCACCAAATGTCCCGCGCTAATTTTCCCGCCAGCAAGAAACAACGCGGCACACAAACAGGATCCTTCTGTGGCAAGCTTTAATGCGTCTTGAGAGGGAGAGCATCAGCTTCTCAAGGCGGAGACCCCAAGCCCGAAAACCGCCTCCCTTAAATAGGAGATTTCTCTCGCCTCGGACGTGGCGATTCCCTATAGGCCAAATTCTTGTCACCCGAGGTGACGTTGTCAGGCGGGCACCTGGCACCATGAACGGTTAATGCCAGCACATGCGCGGATCACTTGTTCATCTCCAGAGGCAGGCGATGTCGGCGCCATCTTATAATGGCGACGATGTGGGGTGGCGCCCCACATACATGGTCAATTTTGGAGAAGGTACCATGAGGTGCTGAGAAGAAGGTGTATCCTTTTGTTTTAGGGTAAAATGTTCTGTAGATATCTACCAGATCCATTTGATCCATAACTTCTGTTAGTTTCACTGTGTCCCTGTTTAGTTTCTGTTTCCATGATCTGTCCATTGGTGAAAGTGGTGTGTTGAAGTCTCCCACTATTATTGTATGAGGTGCAATGTGTGCTTTGAGATTTACTAAAGTTTCTTTAATGAATGAGGCTGGCTTTGTATTTGGAGCATAGATATTCAGGATTGATAGTTCCTCTTGGAGGATTTTACCTTTGATGAATATGAAGTGCCCCTCCCTGTCTTTTTTGATGACTTTGGGTTGGAAGTCAATCTTATCAGATATTAGAATGGCTACTCCAGCTTGTTTCTTCATACCATTTGCTTGGAAAATTGTTTTCCAGCCTTTCATTCTGAGGTAGTGTCTATCTTTTTCTCTGAGATGAGTTTCCTGTAAGCAGCAAAATGTTGGGTCTTGTTTGTGTAGCCAGTTTGTTAGTCTATGTCTTTTTATCGGGGAGTTGAGTCCATTGATATTAAGAGATATTAAGGAAAAGTAATTGTTGATTCCTGTTATTTTTGTTGTTAAAGTTGGCATTCTGTTCTTGTGGCTGTCTTCTTTTAGGTTTGTTGAGGGATTACCTTCTTGTTGTTTCTAGGGCGTGGTTCCTGTCCTTGTATTGGTTTTTTCCTGTTATTATCCTTTGAAGGGCTGGATTCGTGGAGAGATAATGTGTGAATTTGGTTTTGTCGTGGAATACTTTGGTTTCTCCATCTATGTTAATTGAGAGTTTGGCTGGGTATAGTAGCCTGGGCTGGAATTAGTGTTCTTTTAGTGTCTGTATAACATCTGTCCAGGATCTTCTGGCTTTCATAGTCTCTGGTGAAAAATCTGGTGTAATTCTGATAGGCTTGCCTTTATATGTTACTTGGCCTTTTTCTCTTACTGCTTTTAGTATTCTATCTTTATTTAGTGCATTTGTTGTTCTGATTATTATGTGTCGGGAGGTATTTCTTTTCTGGTCCAGCCTATTTGGAGTTCTGTAGGCTTCTTGTATGTTCATGGGCATCTCTTTCTTTAGATTTGGGAAGTTTTCTTCTATAATTTTGTTGAAGATGTTTGCTGGTCCTTTGAGTTGAAAATCTTCATTCTCATCCACTCCTATTATCCGTAGGTTTGGTCTTCTCATTGTGTCCTGTATTTCCTGGATGTTTTGAGTTAGGATCTTTTTGCATTTTCCATTTTCCTTGATTGTTGTGCCGATGTTCTCTATGCAATCTTCTGCACCTGAGATTCTCTCTTCCATCTCTTGTATTCTGTTGCTGATGCTCGTATCTATGGTTCCAGATTTCTTTCCTAGGGTTTCTATCTCCAGTGTTGCCTCATTTTGGGTTTTCTTTATTGTGTCTACTTCCCTTTTTAGGTCTAGTATGGTTTTGTTCATTTCCATCATCTGATTGGATGTGTTTTCCTGTTTCTCTTTAAGGACTTCTACCAGTTTGGTTGTGTTTTCCTGTTTTTCTTTAAGGACTTGTAACTCTTTAGCCATGTTCTCCTGTAGTTCTTTAAAGTCCTTCTTGATGTCCTCTACCATCATCATGAGATATGCTTTTAAATCCAGGTCTAGCTTTTCAGGTGTGTTGGGGTGCCCTGCACTGGGCGACGTGGGAGTGCTGGGTCCTGATGATGGTGAGTGGTCTTGGTTTCTGTTAGTAAGATTCTTACGTTTACCTCTCGCCATCTGGTAATCTCTGGAGTTGTTATAGTTGTCTCTGTTCAGAGGTTGTTCTTCTGGTGATTCTGAGTATCGTCTGTCAGCAGACCTGGGAGACAGGCTCTCTCCTCTGAGTTTCAGTGGTTAGAGCACTCCCTGCTGACAAGCTTTCCTCTTAAAGGGAAGGTGTACAGATATCCGGCGTTTGGACCTCCTCCTGGCTGAAGAAGAAGGCGGAAAACAGGACCTTTCCCAGATGCTGTGTTGTTTTGGCAGGTCACAGAAGCTGTAGGCTTCTGTGGTGCACACTCTCAGCTGTGCAGACTAAGTTCCTAAGTTCAGTGGAGTCCTGGATCCAAGATGTGCTCCCTGCTCCTGAGGCAGAGGGCTCCTGTGCAGGGCAGACCACTGTCTTCCAGCTAGGAGGGTGCCGGATGTCTGTGGCCCCAAAAGGGTGCTGTCTCAGAGGCTCTGTGGCTCCCGCCTGTCCCAGAAGCTGTCTGCCTCTGTGGTCCTCACTCTAACCTGTACAGACTAAGTTCGGCGGAGTCCCGGAGCCAAGATGGCGCTCCCTGCAGGGCAGGTCACTGTCCTCCGGCTGGGAGGGTGCCGGATGTCTGCAGCCCCAAAAGGGTGCTGCCTCAGCGGCTCTGTGGCTCCCACCTGTCCCAGAAGCTGTCTGCCTCTGTGGTCCTTACTCTGACCTGTACAGACTGAGTTCGGCGGAGTCCAGGAGCAAAGATGGTGCTCCCTGCAGGGCAGGTCACTGTCCTCCGGCTGGGAGGGTGCCGGATGTCTGCGGCCCCAAAAGGGTGCTGCCTCAGTGGCTCTGTGGCTCCTGCCTGTCCCAGAAGCTGTCTGCCTCTGTGGTCCTCACTCTGACCTGTACAGACTAAGTTCGGTGGAGTCCCGGAGCCAAGATGGCGCTCCCTGCAGGGCAGGTCACTCCAGTTTGAATTTTTAATTTTCTACTTTTTTCAGGGTTTATTGCCATATTCTGGGTCCTACAGCGTGTATGTTTAATTTTTCACGTTTTTCAGGGTTTCTCTGCATATTCTGGGTCCTACAGTATGATTTTCTCATTTTCGACGTTTTTCAAGTTTTTTCGCAATTCTGGGTCCTACAGTGTGATTATTCTCATATTCCACCTTTTTCAGGTTTTCTTGCCATATTCCAGGTCCTTCTATGTGAATTTTAATTTTCCACATTTTTCAGTCTTTCTCGGCATATTCTGGGTAATACAGTGTGAAATTTTAATTTTCCACTTGTTTTTTGATTTCTCGCCATAATCTAGGTCCGACAGTTAGAATTTTTAATTTTCATGTTTTTCCGGGTTTCTCGGCATATTCTGTGTCCTGCAGTGTGATTTTCTCTTTTTCCAGGTCTTTCAAGTTTTTTCATAATTCTGAGTCCTACAGTGTGATTTTCTCATTTTCCACCTTTTCCCGGTTTTCTCGCCATATTTGGGGTCCTTCACTGTGACTTTTTAATTTTCTACTTTTTTCAGGGTTTCTTGCCATATTCTGGGTCTGACAGTGTAAGTTTTTAATTTTCTACTTTTTTCAGGTTTTCTTGCCATATTCGGGGTTCTTCAGTGTGAATTTTTAATTTTCTATTCTTTTCAGGTTTTCTCGCCATATTTGGGATCCTCCAGTGTGAGTTTTTAATTTTCTACTTTTTTCACGGTTTCTCGCCATATTCTGGGTCCTTCAGCATGTATTTTTAATTTTCCACGTTTTTCAGTGTTTCTCAGCATATTCTTGATCCTACAGTGTGATTTTCTCATTTTTGACTTTTTTCATGTTTTTTCTCAATTCTTGATCCTACAGTGTGATTATTCTCATTTTCCACCTATTTCAGGTTTTCTCCCCATATTCGGGGTCCTTCAGTGTGAATTTTTAATTATCTACTTTTTTCAGGTTTTCTCGCCATATACGGGTCCTTCAGTGTGAATTTTTAATTTTCCACGTTTTTCAAGTTTTTTCGTCATATTCTCGGTCCTACAGTGTGATTTTCTCATTTCCACGTTTTTCAGGTTTTTTCATCATATTCGCGATCCTTCAGTGTGGGTTTTTAATTTTCTACTTTTTTCAGGGTTTCTCGACATATTCTGGGTCCTAATGCGTGTATTTTTAATGTTCCACGTTTTTCAGTGTTTCTAGGCATATTCTGGGTCCTACAGTGTGATTTTCACATTTTCCACTTTTTTCAAGTTTTTTCACATTTCTGGGTCTTACCATGTAATTTTCTCATTTTCCACCTTTTTCAGGTTTTCTCGCCATATTCCAGGTACTTCAGTGAGAGTTTTTAATTTCCTACTTATTTCAGGGTTTCTCGCCATATTCTGGGTCCTACAGTGTGAATTTTTCATTTTCCCCATTTTTCAGTGTATCTGGCCATATTCCTAGTCTACAGTGTGAGTTTTGAATTTTCCTCGATTTTAGGTTTCATCACCATATTCCGGGTTCTTCAATGTGAATTTTTATTTTCCAGGTTTTTCAAGTTATTTTCGTAATTCTGGGTCCTACAGTGTGATTTTCTCATTTTCCTCCTTTTTCAGGTTTTCTCTCCATATCTGGGGTTATTCAGTTTAAGTTTGTAATTTTGTAGTTTTTTCAGGGTTTCTCGGCATATTCTGGGACCTAGAGTGTGATTTTCTCATTTTCGAAGATTTTCAAGTTTTTTTTTTTTTTTTTTTTTTTGCAATTCTGGCTCCTAAAGTGTGATTATTCTCATTTTCAACCTTTTTCAGGTTTTCTCGCCATAGTCGGAGTCCTTCAGTGTGAATTTTTAATTTGCCACGTGTTTCAGGTTTTTTTTGTCATATCCTTGGTCCTACAGTGTGATTTTCTCATTTCCACGTTTTTCAGATTTTCCTACCATATTCCAGGTCCTTCAGTGTGAATTTTTAATTTTCCACGTTTTTCAGTATTTCTCGCCATATTCTGGGTAATATAGTGTGAATTTTTAATTTTCCACGTTTTTCAAGGTTTCTTGCCATATTCTGGTCATATAGTGTGAATTTTTAATTTTCAATATTTTTCAGTGTTTCTCGCCATATTCTGGGTCCTACAGTGTGAATTTTTAATTTTCCACGTTTTTCAGGTTTCTTCCTCACATTCTGGTTCTACATTGTGATTTTCTCATTTCCACGTTTTTCAGGCTTTATCGCCATATTCGTGGTCTTTCAGTGTGTGTTTTTTAATTTCTACTTTTTCAGGATTTCTCGCCATATTCTGGGTCCCACAGTGTGATTTTCTCATTTTCAACCTTTTTCAGGTTTTTAATTTTCCTCGTTTTTCAGGTTTTCTCGCCATATTACGGGTCCTTCAGTGTGAATTTTTAATTTTCCTCGTTTCTCAATTTTTTTCGTCATATTATGGGTCCTACTGTGTAATTTTCTCATTTCCACGTTTTTCAGGTTTTCTTGCCATATTCCAGGTACTTCATTGTGAATTTATAATTTTTCAGGTTTTTCAGAATTTCATACCATATACTGGGTAAAGTGTGAATTTTTAAATTTCCATTTTTTTCATGGTTTCTCGCCATATTCTGTGTCCAACAGTGTGAGTTTTTAATTTTCATGTTTTTCAGGGTTTGTCAGCATATTCTGTGTTCTACAATGCGATTTTCTCATTTTCCACATTTCAGGTTTTCTCACCATATTCGGGGTCCTTCAGTGTGAATTTTTAATTTTCTACTTTTTTTATGTTTTCTCACCATATTCTGGGTCCTTCAGTGTGAGTTTTTAATTTTCCTCGTTTTTCAGGTTTTATTGCCATATTCTGGGTCCTTCAGTGTGAATTTTTAATTTGCTACTTTTTTCAGATTTTCTTGCCATATTTGGGGTCCTTCAGTGTGAGTTTTTTATTTTCTAATTTTTCAGTTTTTCTCACCATATTCCAGGTCCTTCAGTGTTAATTTTTAATTTTCCACGTTTTTCAGGTTTTCTCGCCATTCTCCGGGTCCTTAATTGTGAATTTTTAATATTGCACGTTTTTCAGGTTTTTTGGTCATATTCAGTGTACTTTTCTCATTTCCACGTTTTCCAGTTTTTTTTTGCCATATTGCAGTTTCTTCAGTTTGAATTTTTAATATTCCACGTTTTTCAGTATTTCTCGCCATATTCTGTGTCCAACAGTGTGAATTTTTAATTTTCACGTTTTTCAGGGTTTCTCGGCATATTCTGGGTCCTGCAGTGTGATTTTCTAATTTTGCACATTTTTCAGGTTTTCTAGCCATATTTGGGGTCCTTCAGTGTGAGTTTTTATTTTCTACTTTTTTCAGCTTTTCTGTCATATTCCAGGTCCTACAGTGTGAGTTTTTAATTTTCTACATTTTTCAGGGTTTTCATCATATTCACGGTTCTTCAGTGTGTGTTTTAAGTTTTCCACTTTTTTCATGGTTTCTCGCCATATTCTGGGTCCGACAGTGTGAATTATGAATTTTCAGATTTTTTAGGGTTTGTTGGCATATTCTGGGTCCTACAGTGTGATTTTCTCATTTTCCACCTTTTTCAGGTTTTCTCACCATATTCCGGGTCCTTCAGTGAGAGTTTTTAATTATCTACTTTTTTCAGGGTTTCTTGCCTTATTTTGGGTCCTACAGCGTGTATTTTTAATATTCGATGTTTTTCAGGGTTTCTCGGCATATTCTGGGTCATATAGTGTGCTTTTCTCATTTTCCCGTTTTACAAGTTTTTTCGTAATTCTTGGTCCTACAGTGTGATTTTCTCATTTTCAACATTTTTCAGCTTTTTTCACCATATTCCGGGTCCTTTAGTGTGAGTTTTCATTTTCTACTTTTTTCAGCTTTTCTGTCATATTCCAGGTCCTACAGTGTGATTTTTTTAATTTTCCACATATTTCAGGGTTTTTCATCATATTTCTGGTCCTTCAGTGTGAGTTTTTAATTTTCCATTTTTTCATGGTTTCTCGCCATATTCTGGGTCCTTCAGTGTGAGTGTTTAATTTTCCTCATTTTTCAGGTTTTCTCAACATATTCTTGGTAATACAGTGTGATTTTCTCATTTTCCACTTTTTTCATGGTTTCTTGCCATATTCTTTGTCTGACATTGTGAATTTTTAATTTTCACGTTTTTCAGGGTTTCTCGGCATATTCTGGGTCCTACATTGCGATTTTCCCATTTTCCACCTTTTTCAGGTTTTCTCGCCATATTCGTGGTCCTTCAGTGTGAGTTTCTAATTATCTACTCTTTTTTCAGTGTTTGTTGCCATATTCTGGGTCCTACAGCGTGTATTTTTAATTTTCCACGTTTTTCAGGGTTTCTCGGCATATTCTGGGTCCTACAGTGTGATTTTCTCATTTTCCCCGTTTTTCAATTTTTTCGCAATCCTGGGTCCTAAGGTGTGATTTTCTCATAATCCAACTTTTTCTGCTTTTCTCGCCATATCCGGGGTCCTTCAGTGTGATATATTAATTTTTTTACTTTTTTTAGGGTTTCTGGCCATATTTTGCGTCCTACAGTGTGAATTTAAAATTTTTCACGTTTTTCAGGGTTTCTTGCCATATTCTTTCTGGGTAAAACAGTGTGAATTTTTAATTTTCCACTTTTTTCATGGTTTCTCGACATATCTTGTCCAAAAGTTAGATTTTTTAATTTTGATGTTTTTCAGGGTTTCTCAGCATATTCTGGGTCCTGCAGTGTGATATTCTAATTTTCCAAGTTTTTCAAGTTTTTTCGTAATTCTGGTTCCTACAGTGTGTTTTTCTCAATTTCTACCTTTTTCAGGTTTTTTTCGTCATATTTGGGGTCCTTCAGTGTGAGCTTTTAATTTTCTACTTTTTTCAGGGTTTTTCGCCATATTCTGGGTCTTACAGCGTGTATTTTTAATTTTCCATGTTTTTCAGGTTTTCTCGGCATATTCTGGTTCCTACCATGTGATTTTCTCGTTTTCGACTTTTTTCATGTTTTTTTTTTTTTTTCACAATTCTGGGTCCTGCATTATGATTATTCTCATTTTCCACCCTTTTCAGGTTTTCTCGCTCTATTCGGGTTTCTTCAGTGTGAATTTTTAATTTTCTACTTTTTTCAGGTTTTCTAGCCATATTCTGGGTCCTTCAGTGTGAGTTTTTAATTTTCCTTGTTTTTCAGGTTTTCTCGCCATATTCTGGGTCCTTAAGTGTGAGTTTTTAATTCTCCTTTTTTTCAGGTTTTCTTGCCATTTTCCAGGTCCTTCTGTGTGAATTTTTACTTTTCCACGTTTTTTAGTATTTCTTGCCATATTCTTGGTAATAGAGTGTGTTTTTCTCATTTTCCACTTTTTTCAAGGTTCCTTGCCATATTCTGGATCCGACTTGTGAATTTTTTATTTTCAGGTTTTTCAGCATTTGTCGGCATATTCTGGGTCCTGAAGTGTGATTTTCTCATTTTCCACGTTTTTCAAGTCTTTTCGTAATTCTGGGTCCTACTGTGTGATTTTCTCATTTTCCACCTTTTTCAGGTTTTCTCGCCATATTTGGGGTCCATCACTGTGAATTTTAAATTTTCTACTTTTTCAGGGTTTCTCGCCATATTCTGGGTCAGATACTGTGAATTTTTAATTTTCACATTGTTCAGGATTTCTCGGCATATTCTCGGTCCTGCAGTGTGATTTTCTCATTTTCCTCGTTTTTCATATTTTTTCATAATTCTGGCTCCTGCAGTGTGATTTACTCAATTTCCACCTATTTCAGGTTTTCTCGCCATATTGGGGGTCCTTCAGTGTGAGTTTGTAATTATCTGCTTTTTTTCAGGGTATGGCCATATTCTGGGTCCTACAGTGTGATTTTCTTATTTTGACGTTTTTCATGTTTTTTTGCAATTTTGGGTCCTACAGTGTGATTATTCTCATTTTCCACCTTCTTCAGGTTTTCTCGCCATATTCGGCGTCCTTCACTGTGAATTTTTTATTTTCCACGTTTTTCAGGTTTTTTCGTTATATTCTGGGTCTTACAGTGTAATTTTCTCATTTCCATGTTTTTCAGGTTTTCTTGCCATATTCCAGGTCCTTCAGTGTCAAATTTTAATTTTCCACATTTTTCACGGTTTTTCGTCATATTCTGGGTCTTACAGTGTGATTTTCTCAGTTCCACGTTTTTCAGGTTTTCTTGCCATATTCCAGGTCCTTCCGTGTGACTTTTTAATTTTTCCTGTTTTACATTATTTCTCGACATATTCTGGGTAATACAGTGTGAATTTTTAATTTTCAAATTTTTTCATGGTTTCTCGCCATATTCTGTGTTCGACAGTGTGAATTTTTAATTTTTATGTTTTTCAGTGTTTCTCGGCATATTCTGAGTACTCCACTGTGATTTTCTCATTTTCCATGTTTTTCAAGTTTTTTATAATTCTGGGTTGTTCAGTGTGATTTTTTTCATTTTCCACAATTTTCAGGTTTTCTCGCCATATTTGGGGTCCTTCAGTGTGAGTTTTTAATTTTCTACTTTATTCAGGGTTTTTCGCTATATTCTGGGTCCTACAGTTTGTATTTTTAATTTTCCACGTTTTTCAGTTTTTTTTTCGTGATATTCTGGGTCTTACAGTGTGATTTTCTCATTTCCACATTTTTCAGGTTTTCTGGCCATATTACCGGTCCTTCAGTGTGAAATTTTAATTTTCCTCGTTTTTCAGTATTTCTCGCCATATTCAGGGAAATACCATATGAATTTTTAATTTTCCACTTTTTTCATGGTTTCTCGTCATATTTTGTGTCCCACAGTGCAAATTTTTAATTTTCACGTTTTTCAGGGTTTCTCAGCATATACTGGGTCCTACAATGTGATTTTCTCATTTTCCACATATCCAAGTTTTTTCGCCATATTAGGGGTCCTTCAGTGTGGGTTTTTAATTTTCTACTTTTTTCATGGTTTCTCCCCATATTCTGGGTCCTACAGCGTAAATTTTTAATTTTCCATGTTTTTCAGGGATCTCAGCATATTCTGGGTCCTGCAGTGTGATTTTCTTATTTCCAGGTTTTTCAAGTTTTTTGTAATTCTTGGTCCTACAGTGTGATTTTCTCATTTTCCACCTTTTTCAGGTTTTCTCGCCATATTCCGGGTCCTTTAGTGTGAGTTTTTATTTTCTACTTTTTTCAGCTTTTCTGTCATATTCCAGTTCCTACAGTGTGAGTTTTTAATTTTCTACATTTTTCAGGGTTTTCATCATATTTTAGGTCCTTCAGTGTGAGTTTTTAATTTTCCACTTTTTTCATGGTTTCTCGCCATATTCTGGGTCCTACAGCGTGTATGTTTAATTTTGCACATTTTTTAGGGTTTCTCTGCATATTCTGTGTCCTACATGTGATTTTCTCATTTTCCACCTTTTTCAGGTTTTCTCACCATATTCCAGGTCCTTCAATGTGAATTTTTAATTTTCCACGTTTTTCAGGGTTTCTCGGCATATTCTGGGTCCTGCAGTGATTTTCACATTTTCCCCGTTTTTCAAGTTTTTTCGCAATGCTGGGTCCTACAGTGTGATTTTCTCATTTTCCACCTTTTTCAGCGTTTTTTGCCATATTCTAGGTCCTTCAGTGGGAGTTTTAATTTTCCAATTTTTTCTGGTTTTCTCGCCATATTCCAGGTCCTTCAGTGTGAATTTTTAATTTTCCACGTTTTTCAGGGTTTCTCAACATATTTTGGGTCCTACAGTGTGAAATTTTAAAATTCCACGTTTTTCAGGATTTCTCACCATATTCTGCATACTTCCACGTTTTTCAGGGTTTCTGGCCATATTCCAGGTCTTTTTGAGTGAGTTGTTAATTTTCCACATTTTTCAGGGTTTCTCGCCATATTCCGGATCCTTCAGTGTGAGTTGATAATTTTCCAAGTTTTTCAGGTTTTCTGGACATATTCCAGGTCCTTCAGTGTGAATTTTTTATTTTCCACGTATTCAGTGTTTCTTGCCATATTCTGGGTCCTACAGTGTAAATTTTTAATTTTCCAATTTTTTAAACTTTTTTTCGTCATATTCTAGGCCCACAGTGTGATTTTCTCATTTTCCACGTTTTTCAAGTTTTTTCTCACAGTATGATTTTCTCATTTTCAAACTTTTTCAGGTTTTCTCGCCATATTCAGGGTCCTTCAATGTGAGTTTTAATTTTCTCCTTTTTCAGGGTTTTTCACCATATTCTGGGTCCTATAGCGTGTATTTTTAATTTTCCAAGTTTTTCATGTTTTCTCGACATATTCTGGATCCTAAGGTGTGATTTTTCTCGTTTTCCATGTTTTTCAAGTTTTTTCGTCATATTCCGGGTCCTACAGTGTGATTTTCTCATTTTCCACCCTTTTCAGCTTAACTCCAAAAATTCTGAATCCTTCAGTGTGAATTTTTAATTTTCTGCTTTTTTCAGGGTTTCTCGGCATATTCAGGGTCCGACAGTGTGATTTTCTCATTTTCCACTTTTTACAAGTTTTTTCGCAATTCTGGGTCATAGAGTGTGATTTTCTCATTTTCCAACATTTTCAGGTTTTCTCGCCATTTTCGGGCTCCTTTAGTGTGACTTTTTAATTTTCTACTTTTTTCAGGGTTTCTCGCCATATTCTGTGCCCTACAGTGTGAATTTTAATTTTTTCACGTTTTTCAGGATTTCTTGCCATATTCTGTGTCCTACAGTGTGAATATTTAATTTTCAACGTTTTTAAGTATTTTTGGTCATATTCCGGGTCCTACTGTGTGGTTTTCTCATTTTCCACCTTTTTCAGGTTTTCTCCACATATTCGGGGTCCTTCAGTGTGAGTTTTTAATTTTCTACTTTTTTCATGTTTTTTCGCCATATTCGGGATCCTTCAGTGTGAGTTTGTAATTTTCTACTTTTTTCAGGGTTTCTTGCCATATTCTGGGTCCTAAAGAGTGTATTTTTAATTTTCCACGTTTTTCAGGGTTTCTCGGCATATTCTGGGTCCTACAGTGTGATTTTCTCATTTTCCACCTTTTTCAGGTTTTCTCCACATATTCGGGGTCCTTCAGTGTGAGTTTTTAATTTTCTAATTTTTTCAGGGTTTCTCGCCATATTCTTCATCCTACATTGTGAATTTTTAATATTCCAAGATTTTCAGTGTTTCTTGCCATATTCTGGGTCCTACAGTTTGAATTTAATTTTTCCAACTTTTTCAGGTTTTCTCGGCATATTCTGGGTCCTTCAGTGAGAGTTTTTAATTTTCTATTTTTTCAGGGTGTCTTGCCATATACTGTGTCCTTCAGTGTGAATTTTAAATTTTTCACGTTTTTCAGGGTTTTTCAACATATTCTGGTTGTGAATATTTAATTTTCCACGTTTTTAAGTATTTTTCGTCATAGTCCGGGTCCTACTGTGTGATTTTCTCATTTTCCACCTTTTTCAGGTTTTCTTAGCATATTCGGGGTCCTTCAGTTTGAGTTTTTAATTTTCTAATTTTTTCAGGGTGTCTTGCGATATTCTGCGTCCAACAGTGTGAATTTTAAATTTTCCATGTTTTTTTCGTCATATTCTGTGTCCTACAGTGTGATTTTCTCATTTTCCACCATTTTCTCGTTTTCTCTGCATATTCTGGGTCCTACATTGGCAATTTTTTATTTTCCACGTTTTTCAAGGTTTCTTGCCAAATTCTGGTCCTACAGTGTGAATTTTTAATTTTCCACGTTTTTCAGTGTTTCTCGCCATATTCTGGGTCTCATAGTGTGAATATTTAATTTTCCATGTTTTTCAGGGTTTTTCATCATATTTCAGGCCCATCAGTGTGAATTTTTAATTTTCCATGTTTTTCTGGGTTTCTCAACTTATTTTGCGTCCTACAGTGTGAATTTTTAATTTTTCATGTTTTTCAGTATTTCTCGCCATATTCTGCGTCCTTCCATGTTTTTCAGGGTTTCTGGCCATATTCCAGGTCTTTCTGAGTGAGTTTTTAATTTTCCACATTTTTCAGGGTTTCTTGCCATATTCCGAATCCTTGAGTGTGAGTTATTAATTTTCCATGTTTTTCTGGTTTTCTCGACATATTCCATGTCCTTCAGTGTGAATTTTTATTTTTCCACTTTTTTCATGGTTTCTCGCCATATTCTGGGTCCTACATTGTGAATTTTTAATTTTCCACATTTTAAAGTATTTTTCGTCATATTCCGGGTCCTACTGTGTGATTTTCTCATTTTCCACCTTTTTCAGGTTTTCTCGGCATATTTGGGTCCTTCAGAGTGAGTTTTTAATTTTCTACTTTTTCAGGATTTCTTGCCATATTCTTCGTCCTACAGTGTGAATTTTTAATTTTCCAAGATTTTCAGTGTTTCTCAACATATTCTGGGTCCTACAGTGTGAATTTTTAATTTTCCAGTTTTTTAAGTTTTTTTTGTCATATTCTGGTTCCCACAATGTGATTTTATCATTTTCCACGTTTTTCAAGTGTTTTCGTTATTTTGGGTCCTACAGTTTGATTTTCAAATTTTCCACCTTTTTCAGATTTTCTTGCCGTATTCGGGGTCCTTCAGTGTGACTCTTTAATTTTCTACTTTTTCCAGGATTTCTCGCCATATTCTGGGTCCTACAGCCTGTATTTTTAATTTTCCACGTTTTTCCGGGTTTCTTGACATATTCTGGATCCTACAGTGTGATTTTCTCATTTTCCATGTTTTTCAAGGTTTTATGCACTTCTGGGTCCTACACTGTGAATTTCTCATTTTCCACCTTTTTCAGGTTTTCTCACCATATTCCGGTTCCTTCCGTGTGAGTTTTAATTTTCTACTTTTTAAAGAGTTTCTCATATATTCTGGGTCCTACAGCATGTATTTTTAATTTTCCATGTTTTTCACGGTTTCTTGGCTTATTCTGGTTCCTACAGTGTGTTTTTCTCATTTTCCACGTTTTCCAAATTTTTTCACAATTCTGGGTCCTACAGTGTGATTTTCTCATTTTCTACCTTTTCAGGTTTTCTCACAATATTCGGGGTCCTATAGTGTGAATATTTAATTTTATACGCATTTCAGGGTTTCTCGCCATATTCTGCTTCCTACACTGTGAATTTTAAATTTTCCACGTGTTTCAGGTTTTCTAGCCATATTCTGGGTCCTACAGTATGAATTTTAAATTTTCCACGTTTTTTAGGTTTTTTTTCGTCATATTCTGGGTTCTAATGTGTGATATTCTCATTTTACACATTTTCCAATTTTTCTCGGCATATTCTGGATCCTTAAGTGTGAATTTTTAATTTCCACGTTTTTCAGGGTTTCTC
>NW_028228085.1:0-35962 GCF_978045245.1 Mus caroli | reverse complement strand
ACCCTGAAAAAGTCAAAAAATAAGAAAATCACACTTGTAGAACCTCCAATATGGTGAGAAACCCTGAAAAAGTCGAAAAATGATAAAATCACACTGTAGGACCTGCAATATGGTGAGAAACACTGAATCAGTCGAAAAATAAGAAAATCACACTTGTAGAACCTCCAATATGGTGAGAAACCCTGAAAAAGTCGAAAAATGAGAAAATCACACTGTAGGACCTGGAATATGGTGAGAAACCCTGAAAAAGTCTTAAAATGAGAAAATCATACTTTAGGACTTGGAATAAGATGAGAAACCCTGAAAAAGTCGAAAAATGAGAAAATCACACTGTAGTACCTGGAATATGTTGAGATACCCTGAAAAAGTCTTAAAATGAGAAAATCACACTATAGGACCTGGAATATGGTGAGAAACTCTGAAATAGTCGAAAAAAGAGAAAATCACACTCTAGGACTTGGAATATGATGAGAAACCCTGAAAAGGTCAAAAAAATGAGAAAAGTACACTGTAGTACCTGGAATATGGTGAGAAACCATGAAAAAGTCTAAAAATGAGAAAATCAAACAGTAGGACCTGGAATATGGTGAGAAACCCTGAAAGATAGAAAAATAAGAAAATCAAACTTGTAGTACCTGCCATATGGTGAGAAACCCTGAAAACGTCAAAAAAAGAGAAAATCACAATATAGGACTTGGAATAAGATGAGAAACCGTGAAAAAGACAAAAAATGACAAAAATACATGGTAGGAGCTGAAATATGGTGAGCAACCCTGAAAAATTCAAAAAATGAGAAAAATCACAATGTAGAAACTGGAATATGGTGAGAAATTCTGAAAAAGACTAAAAATTAGAAAAATTACACCTAGGACTTGGACTATGATGAGAAACCCTGAAAAAGTCGAAAAATGAGAAAAATCACACAATAGGACCTGCAATATGGTGAGAAACACTGAATCAGTCGAAAAATAAGAAAATCAAACTTGTAGTACCTGCAATATGGTGAGAAACCCTAAAAAATTCCAACAATGAGAAAATCACACTGTAGGATTTGGAATAAGATGAGAAACCGTGAAAAAATCAAAAAAATGAGAATAATACACTGTAGGAGCTGGAATATGATGAGAAACACTGAAAAAGTCGAAAAATAATAAAATCACACTTGTAGGACCTCCAATATGGTGAAAAACCCTGAAAAAGTCGAAAAATGAGAAAATTACAGTGTAGGACATGGAATATGGTGAGAAATCCTGAAAAAGTCAAAAATGAGAAAATCACGCAGTAGGTCCTGGAATTTGGTGAGAAACACTGAAAAAGTCTAAAATAAGAAAATCACACTGTAGTACCTGGAATATGGTGACAAACCCTGAAAATGTCAAAAAATGAGAAAATCACACTGTAGGACTTGGAATATGGTGAGAAACCCTGAAAAAGTCGAAAAATGAGAAAATCACGCAGTAGGAGCTGGAATATGGTGAGAAACCCTGAAAAAGTCAAAAAATGAGAAAATCACACTGTAGGACCTGGAATATGGTGAGAAACCCTGAAAAAGTCGAAAAAAGAGAAAATCACACTCTAGGACTTGGAATATGATGAGAAACCCTGAAAAAGTCAAAAAATGAGAAATCACACAGTAGTACCTGGAATATGGTGAGAAACCCTGAAAAAGTCTAAAAATGAGAAAATCACACAGTAGGACCTGCAATATGGTGAGAAACACTGAAAAAGTCGAAAAATGAGAAAATCACACTGTAGGACTTGGAATAAGATGAGAAACCCTGAAAAAGTCAAAAAATGAGAAAATCACACTGTAGTACCTTGAATATGGTGAGTAAACACTGAAAAAGTCTAAAAATGAGAAAATCACACAGTAGGACCTGCAATATGGTGAGAAACCCTGAAAAAGACGAAAAATGAGAAAATCACACTGTAGGACTTGGAGTAAGATGAGAAACCCTGAAAAAGTCAAAAAATGAGAAAATCACACTGTAGGACCTGGAATATGGTGAGAAACCCTGAAAAAGTCGAAAAAAGAGAAAATCACAGTCTAGGACTTGGAATATGATGAGAAACCCTGAAAAAGTCCAAAATTGAGAAAATCACACTGTAGGACCTGGAATATGGTGAGAAACCCTTAAAAAGTCTTAAAAAGAGAAAATCACACTCTAGGACTTGGAATATGATGAGAAACCCTGAAAAAGTCAAAAAATGAGAAAATCACACAGTAGTACCTGGAATATGGTGAGAAACCCTGAAAAAGTCTAAAAATGAGAAAATCACACAGTAGGACCTGCAATATGGTGAGAAACCCTTAAAAAGTCGAAAAATGAGAAAATCACACTGTAGGACTTGGAATAAGATGAGAAACCGTGAAAAAGACAAAAAATGACAAAAATGCACTGTAGGAGCTGGAATATGGTGAGAAAAACCTGAAAAAGTCCAACATTAAGAAAATCACACTTGTAGGACCTGCAATATGGTGAGAAACCCTGAAAAAGTCAAAAATGAGAAAATCACACTGTAGGACTTGGAGTAAGATGAGAAACCCTGAAAAAGTCAAAAAATGAGAAAATCACACTATAGGACTTGGAATATTGTGAGAAACCCTGAAAAAGTCAAAAAATGAGAAAATCACACAGTAGAACCTGGAATATGGTGAGAAACCCTGAAAAAGTCTAAAAATGAGAAAATCACACAGTAGCACTGCAATATGGTGAGAAACCCTGAAAAAGTCGAAAAATGAGAAAATCACACTGTAGGACTTGGAATAAGATGAGAAACCGTGAAAAAGACAAAAAATGACAAAAATGCACTGTAGGAGCTGGAATATGGTGAGAAACCCTGAAAAAGTCCAACAATAAGAAAATCACACTTGTAGGACCTGCAATATGGTGAGAAACCTTGAAAAAGTCGAAAAATGAGAAAATCACACTGTAGGACTTGAAGTAAGATGAGAAAACCTGAAAAAGTCAAAAAATGAGAAAATCACACTATAGGACTTGGAATATGGTGAGAAACCCTGAAAAAGTCAAAAAATGAGAAAATTACACTGTAGGACCTGGAATATTTTTGAGAAACCCTGAAAAAGTCCGAAAAAGAGAAAATCACACTCTACGACTTGGAATATGATGAGAAAACCTGAAAAAGTCCAAAAATGTGAAAATCACACTGTAGTACCTAGAATATTGGTGAGAAACACTGAAAAAGTCTTAACGTGAGAAAATCACACAGTAGGACCTGGAATATGGTGAGAAACCCTGAAACATTTGAAAAATAAGAAAATCAAACTTGTAGTACCTGCAATATGGTGAGAAACCCTGAAAAAGTCGAAAAATGAGAAAATTACACTGTTCGACTTGGAATAAGATGAGAGACCGTGAAAATTTTAAAAAATGAGAAAAATACACTGTAGTAGCTGGAACATGGTGAGAAACCCTGCAAAAGTCGAAAATTAAGAAATTCACACTTGTAGGACCTGCAATATGGTGAGAATCCCTGAAAAAGTCGAAAAATGAGAAAATCACACTCTAGGACTTGGAATATGATAAGAAACCCTGAAAAAGTCGAAAAATGAGAAAATCACACAGTAGGACCTGCAATATGGTGAGAAACCCTGAAACAGTCGAAAAATAAGAAAATCAAACTTGTAGTACCTGCAATATGGTGAGAAACCCTGAAAAAAGAAAGAAAGAAAGAAAGAAAGAAAGAAAGAAAGAAAGAAAGAAAGAAAGAAAGAAAGAAAGAAAGAAAGAAAGGAGAATAAAAAGTTTTTATAAAAGTTTTATAAAAAGTGTTAAAGTTTTTAAAAATTAAAAAAAAAAATTACCAGATCACCATCAAGCACACACAGCATTGGCTGTCTTCAGGTGTATCCTTTCAGCCTCCAAAACAAAAAGCAATGGCTGGCTGGCTTCATGTGTATCCTGTTCTCGAGTCTTATTTCCAACCTAAGAGCTGGGCTGAGCTGCCTCATTATGTAATTGCAAATCTTCCTTGGTTTGTCTTTTCCATTTCTAAGACTAACAGGCCTTTTTCTATTTAGAGAATATGCTCATGACTGTCCTTTAGATATAGTAAATATAACTGTTGCTCAATAAAAATTATTTTGCATGTATTTATTTGTGTGAGTGATGAAGCTCAGGTCTTCAAACTCGTCAGGAGTTATAATTACCTCCCCTCCCTCTCACCCACTCTCTGTCCTCTCTCTGAATGATCTATTTTATTTTTAGTGTAAGAATGTTTTGCATGTGTATGCTGTGCCCACAGACTCCAGAACAGAGTAATAGATCCCCTGGAACTGGAGATGGGCCACCATATATATATATACTGGTAGTTGAGCCCAGGTTCTCTGGAAGAGGAGACAATGCTCTTAATTGTTGAGCCCTCTCTGTAGCCACATCTTTCTTTCTTTCTTTCTTTCTTTCTTTCTTTCTTTCTTTCTTTCTTTCTTTCTTTCTTTCTTTCTTTCTTTCTTTCTTTCTTTCTTTTTTTTTTTTTTTGAGTATATGTTAGGCTGTGTTTATATACATCATATGCAGACAATAAGAATGATTTAGATTCTTCAGCATCTGACACCCTCTTCTGGAGTGTCTGAACATAGCTACAGCATACTTTGATATAATAAATAAATAAATCTTTAAAAAGAAAAGGAAAAGTAAAAAAGAAAGAACAGGCCTGCCATATGCATGTTCATAGAGGAAAATGGAAGAGACCCCAATCTAACCTCAGCAGGGTGCTTCCTTCTGGATGGTAGCTCACAGTTTCATCCCAGCAAGACAGGCAAATCACTGAGTTCAAGGACAGTAAGGTTCAGGACAGCCAAGGTTAGGAAGGAAAAGGGTCTATGTTGAGAATACAAACCCTCAGGGGGTGGGGGAATCCAGATTAACTTTTTAATAACAAAGACTTGGTCTTTGATGTCTATAGGAAGCCCTTCTCAGTGCCTTTAACTAAGACTGAACATTCAGGGCTGTGACTCAACTGTAACAAGGAACAGGGCTAAGAACCTGCAGCCTTTGAAAACAACTATTTTTTTAAAGTGGGGGACACAAATCAGCAGTAGAACCCCTCAGGTTCAGCCATAATACTTGTTAGGGAAACAGCCTCAATGTCCGGAGCTGAGGTCTCATGGGTGAACTGCTTCAAGCTCTGAGTATCATTGAAAGAAAGAAAAGATATCATGTGGTTGCTTAATTTATTTATTTTATTATTTCTATTTTTTGTTTTCTATTGTTTTGTTTTAGAAAAGGCCTCAGTCTGTAGCTATGGCTGACCTAGGACAGACTACATGTGTTAATTACGGTTTCACAGTTGAGAAACAGACCATACCTATGTAAGACTTAGAAAACCCAACAGTCAGTGGTGGCTCGAGCTCTTAATGAGAGCACTCTGGAGGGAGAGGCAGTCAGTTTCTGATTTCGAGGCCAGCCTGGTTAAAGACAGGGATAGGCAGGGATAGGCAAGGCAGGGCTAGGCTAAGCAAGGGGCTAGGTTAGGCTAGGCAAGGGGCTAGGCTAGGCTAGGCTAGGCAAGGGGCTAGGCAAGACAGTAAGACAGACAGACAAGTATGGCAGGCCTGCCTGGTTTTTCTTTCTTTCTTATCCCTTTTAAAAAATGTTTATTTATTTATTTATTTATTTATTTATTTATTTATTTATTTATTTATTAGATATAAGTACACTGTAGCTGTCTTGAGACACTGCAGAAAAGGGTGTAAGATTCTGGAGAATCTAAATCCCTCTTATGGGCTGCATATGATGTACATAAACACAGCCTCACATATACTTCTAAAAATTTATAGATGGGTGGGGCCACTTAAAGGGCTCAACAATTAACAGAATTGTCTCCTCTTCCAGAAAACCTGGGATCAACTAACAGCAACTATATGGTGGCCCATCTCCAGTTCCAGGGGATCAGAAAGACAGACAGACAGACAGACAGACATAAGGATGGCAGGCCTGCCTGGTCTTACTTTATTTCTTATCCTTTTAAAAAATATTTTATTTATTTATTTATTTATTTATTTATTTATTTATTTATTTTTTAGATATAAGTACACTGTAGCTGTCTTCAGACACTCCAGTAGAGGGTGTCAGATTCTGGAGAATCTAAATCCCTCTTATGGTCTGCATATGATGTACATAAACACAGCCTCACATATACTTCTAAAAATTTAAAGATGGGTGGGGCCACTGAAAGGGCTCAATAATTAACAGCATTGTCTCCTCTTCCAGAGAACCTGGGATCAACTACAAGCAACTATATGGTTGCCCATCTCCAGTTCCAGGGGATCAGACAGAGAGACAGACAGACAGACAGAGATAAGGATGGAAGGCCTGCCTGGTCTTTCTTTCTTTCTTATCCTTTTTAAAAAATGTTTATTTATTTATTTATTTATTTATTTATTTATTTATTTATTTATGTATTTATTAGATATAAGTACACTGTAGCTATCTTCAGACACTCCAGAAGAGGGTGTCATATTCTGGAGAATCTAAATCCCTCTTATGGTCTGCATATGATGTACATAAACACAGCCTCACATACACCTCTAAAAATTTAAAGATGAGTGGGGCCACTGAAAGGGCTCAACAATTAACAGCATTGTCTCCTCTTCCAGAGAACCTGGGATCAACTACCAGCAACTATATGGTGGCCCATCTCCAGTTCCAGGAGATCAGAAAGACAGACAGACAGACACAGAAAAGGATGGCAGGCCCTGCCTGGTCTTTCTTTTTTTCTTATCATTTTTTTTTAAAAAAATATTTATTTATTTATTTATTTATTTATTTATTTATTTATTTATTTATTTATTTATTAGACATAAGTACACTGTAGCTGTCTTCAGACACTCCAGAAGAGGGTGTCAGATTCTCGAGAATCTAAATCCCTCTTATAGTCTGCCTATGATGTACATAAACACAGCCTCACATACACTTCTAAAAATTTAAAGATGAGTGGGGCCACTGAAAGGGCTCAACAATTAACAGCATTGTCTCCTCTTCCAGAGAACCTGGGATCAACTACCAGCAACTATATGGTGGCCCATCTCCAGTTCCAGGAGATCAGACAGACAGACAGACAGACAGAGATAAGGATGGCAGGCCTGCCTGGTCTTTCATTTTTTCTTATCCTTTTAAAAAATGTTTATTTATTTATTTATTTATTCATTTATTTATTAGATATAAGTACCCTGTAGCTGCCTTCAGATACTCCAGAAGAGGGTGTCAGATTCTGGAGAATATAAATCCCTCTTATGGTCTGCATATGATGTACATAAACAAAGCCTCACATATACTTCTAAAAATTTAAAGATGGGTGGGGCCACTGAAGGGCTCAACAATTAACAGCATTGTCTCCTCTTACAGAGAACCTGGGATCTACTACCAGCAAAAATATGGTGGCCCATCTCCAGTTTCAGGGGATCAGACAGACAGACAGACAAACAGACAAGGATGGCAGGCCTGCCTGGTTGTTCTTTCTTTCTTATCCTTTTTGAAAAAATGTTTATTTATTTATTTATGTATTTATTAGATATAAGTACACTGTAGAGGTCTTCAGACACTCCAGAAGAGGTTGTCAGATTCTGGAGAATCTAAATCCCTCTTATGGTCTGCATATGATGTACATAAACACAGACTCACATTTACTTCCAAAAATTTAAAGATGGGTGGGTCCACTGAAAGGGCTCAACAATTAACAGCATTGTCTCCTCTTCCAGAGAACCTGAGATCAACTACCAGCAACAATATGGTGGCCCATTTCCAGGTCCAGGGAATCAGAAAGACAGATAGACAGACAGACAGAGATAAGGATGGCAGGCCTCCCTGGTATTTCTTTTTTTCTTATCATTTTTAAAAAAAGTTTATTTATTTATTTATTTATTTATTTATTTATTTATTTATTTATTTATTTATTTATTAGAATAAGTACACTGTAGCTGTCTTCAGACACTCCAGAAGAGGGTGTCAGATTCTGGAGAATCTAAATCCCTCTTATAGTCTGCCTATGATGTACATAAACACAGCCTCACATACACTTCTAAAAATTTAAAGATGAGTGGGGCCACTGAAAGGGCTCAACCATTAACAGCATTGTCTCCTCTTAGAGAACCTGGGATCAACTATCAGCCACTATATGGTGGCCCATCTCCAGTTCCCCGGGATCAGACAGACAGACAGACAGACAGAGTTAAGGAACGCAGGCCTGCCTGGACTTTCTTTTTTTCTTATCATTTTTAAAAAATGATTATTTATTTATTTATTTATTTATTAGATATAAGTACATGGTAGCAGTCTTCAGACACTCCAGAAGACGGTGTCAGATTCTGGACAATCTAAATCCCTCTTATGGTCTGCATATGAGGTACATAAACACATCCTCACATATACTTCTAAAAATTTAAAGATGGGTGGGGCCACTTTACTGCTCAAAAATTAACAGCATTGTCTCCTCTTCCAGAGAACCTGGGTTCAACTACCAGCAACTATATGGTGGCCCATCTCCAGTTCCAGGGGATCAGACAGACAGACAGACATACAGACAGATAGAGATAAGGATGGCAGGCCTGCCTGGTCTTTCTTTCTTTCTTATCCTTTTTAAGAAATGTTTATTTATTTATTAATGTATATTAGATATAAGTACACTGTAGCTGTCTTCAGACACTGAGGAAGAGGGTGTCAGATTCTGGAGAATCTAAATCCCTCTTATGGACTGCAAATGATGTACATAAGCACAGACTCACAATTACTTCCAAAAATTTAAAGATGTGTGGGGCCACTGAAAGGGCTCAACAATTAACAGCATTGTCTCCTCTTCCAGAGAACCTGGGATCAACTACCAGCAACTATATGGTGGCCCATCTCCAGTTCCAGGGGATCAGATAGACAGACAGACAGACAGAAGAGATAAGGATCGCAGGTCTGCCTGTTCTTTCTTTCTTTCTTTCTTTCTTTCTTTCTTTCTTTCTTTCTTTCTTTCTTTCTTTCTTTCTTATCCTTTTAAAATGTTTATTTATTTATTTATTTATTTATTTATTTATTTATTTATTTATTTATTTATTTATTAGATTTAAGTACACTGTAGCTGTCTTCAGAAACTCAGGAGGAGGGTTTCAGGTTCTGGAGTATCTAAATCCCTCTTATGGACTGCATATGATGTACATTAACACAGCCTCATATATACTTCTAAAAATTTAAAGATGGGTGGGTCACTGAAAGGGCTCAACAATTAACAGCCTTGACTCCTCTTCCAGAGAACCTGGGATCAACTACCAGCAACTATATAATGGCCCATCTCCAGTTCCAGGGGATCAGACAGACAGACAGACAGACAGACTAGAATGGCAGGCCTGTCTGGTTTTTCATTCTTTCTTATCCTTTTTAAAACATCTTTCTTTCTTTCTTTCTTTCTTTCTTTCTTTCTTTCTTTATTTATTTATTTATTTATTTATTTATTTATTTATTAGATATAAGTACACTGTAGATGTCTTCAGACACTCCAGAAGAGGGTATCAGTTTCTGGAGAATCTAAATCCCTCTTATGGTCTGCATACAATGTACATAAACACAGCCTCACATATACTTCTAAAAATTTAAAGATGGGTGGGGCCACTGAAAGGGCTCAACAATTAACAGCATTGTCTCCTCTTCCAGAGAACCTGGGATCAACTACCAGCAACTATATGGTGGCCCATCTCTAGTTCCAGGGGATCAGACAGACAGACTGACAGACAGAGATAAGGATGGCAGGCCTACCTGGTCTTTCTTTCCTTCTTATCCTTTTAAAAAAATGTTTATTTATTTATTTATGTATGTATTTATTAGATATAAGTACACAGTAGCTGTCTTCAGACACTCCAGAAGAGGGTGTCAGATTACGGAGAATCTAAATCCCTCTTATGGTCTGCATAAGATGTACATAAACACAGCCTCATATATACTTCTAAAAATTTAAAGATGGGTGGGGCCACTTAAAGGGCTCAAGAAATACCAGCATTGTCTCCTCTTCCAGAGAACCTGGGATCAACTACCAGCAAAAATATGGTGGCCCATCTCCAGTTTCAGGGGATCAGATAGACAGATAGACAAACAGACAAGGAAGGCAGGCCTGCTTGGTTTTTATTTCTTTCTTATCCTTTTTAAAACATGTTTATTTATTTATTTATGTATTTATTAGATATAAGTACACTCTAGCTGTCTTCAGAAACTCCAGAAGAGGGTGTCAGATTCTGAAGAATCTAAATCCCTCTTATGGTCTGCATATGATGTACATAAACACAGCCTCACAAATTCTTCTAAAAATTTAAAGATGGGTGGGGCCACTGAAAGGGCTCAAAAATTAACAGCATTGTCTCCTCTTGCAGAGAAACTGGGATCAACTACCAGCAACTATATGGTGGCCCATCTCCAGTTCCAGGGTATCAGACAGACAGACAGATAGACAGAGATAAGGATGGCAGGCCTGCCTGGTCTTTCTTTCTTTTTTTTTATCCTTTTTAAAAAATGTTTATTTATTTATTTATTTATTTATTTATTTATTTATTTATTTATTAGATATAAGTACACTGTAGTTGTCTTCAGTCACTCCAGAAGAGCCTGGTCTTTCTTTCTTTCTTTCTTATCCTTTTTTAAAAATGTTTATTTATTTATTTATTTATTTATTTATTTATTTATTTATTTATTAGATATAAGTACACTGTAGTTGTCTTCAGTCACTCCAGAAGAGGGTGTCAGATTCTGGAGAATATAAATCCCTCTTATGGTCTGCATATGATGTACATAAACACAGCCTCACATATAGTTCTAAAAATTTAAAGATGGGTGGGGCCACTGAAAGGGCTCAACAATTAACAGCATTGTCTCCTCTTCCAGAGAACCTGGGATCAACTACCAGCAACTATATTGTGGCCCATCTCCAGTTCCAGGAGATCAGACAGACAGACAGACAGACAGACAGAGATAAGGATGGCAGGCCTGCCTGGTCTTTCATTTTTTCTTATCCTTTTAAAAAATGTTTATTTATTTATTTATTTATTCATTTATTTATTAGATATAAGTACCCTGTAGCTGCCTTCAGATACTCCAGAAGAGGGTGTCAGATTCTGGAGAATATAAATCCCTCTTATGGTCTGCATATGATGTACATAAACAAAGCCTCACATATACTTCTAAAAATTTAAAGATGGGTGGGGCCACTGAAGGGCTCAACAATTAACAGCATTGTCTCCTCTTACAGAGAACCTGGGATCTACTACCAGCAAAAATATGGTGGCCCATCTCCAGTTTCAGGGGATCAGACAGACAGACAGACAAACAGACAAGGATGGCAGGCCTGCCTGGTTGTTCTTTCTTTCTTATCCTTTTTGAAAAAATGTTTATTTATTTATTTATGTATTTATTAGATATAAGTACACTGTAGAGGTCTTCAGACACTCCAGAAGAGGTTGTCAGATTCTGGAGAATCTAAATCCCTCTTATGGTCTGCATATGATGTACATAAACACAGACTCACATTTACTTCCAAAAATTTAAAGATGGGTGGGTCCACTGAAAGGGCTCAACAATTAACAGCATTGTCTCCTCTTCCAGAGAACCTGAGATCAACTACCAGCAACAATATGGTGGCCCATTTCCAGGTCCAGGGAATCAGAAAGACAGATAGACAGACAGACAGAGATAAGGATGGCAGGCCTCCCTGGTATTTCTTTTTTTCTTATCATTTTTAAAAAAAGTTTATTTATTCATTTATTTATTTATTTATTTATTTATTTATTTATTTATTAGAATAAGTACACTGTAGCTGTCTTCAGACACTCCAGAAGAGGGTGTCAGATTCTGGAGAATCTAAATCCCTCTTATAGTCTGCCTATGATGTACATAAACACAGCCTCACATACACTTCTAAAAATTTAAAGATGAGTGGGGCCACTGAAAGGGCTCAACCATTAACAGCATTGTCTCCTCTTAGAGAACCTGGGATCAACTATCAGCCACTATATGGTGGCCCATCTCCAGTTCCCCGGGATCAGACAGACAGACAGACAGACAGAGTTAAGGAACGCAGGCCTGCCTGGACTTTCTTTTTTTCTTATCATTTTTAAAAAATGATTATTTATTTATTTATTTATTTATTAGATATAAGTACATGGTAGCAGTCTTCAGACACTCCAGAAGACGGTGTCAGATTCTGGACAATCTAAATCCCTCTTATGGTCTGCATATGAGGTACATAAACACATCCTCACATATACTTCTAAAAATTTAAAGATGGGTGGGGCCACTTTACTGCTCAAAAATTAACAGCATTGTCTCCTCTTCCAGAGAACCTGGGTTCAACTACCAGCAACTATATGGTGGCCCATCTCCAGTTCCAGGGGATCAGACAGACAGACAGACATACAGACAGATAGAGATAAGGATGGCAGGCCTGCCTGGTCTTTCTTTCTTTCTTATCCTTTTTAAGAAATGTTTATTTATTTATTAATGTATATTAGATATAAGTACACTGTAGCTGTCTTCAGACACTGAGGAAGAGGGTGTCAGATTCTGGAGAATCTAAATCCCTCTTATGGACTGCAAATGATGTACATAAGCACAGACTCACAATTACTTCCAAAAATTTAAAGATGTGTGGGGCCACTGAAAGGGCTCAACAATTAACAGCATTGTCTCCTCTTCCAGAGAACCTGGGATCAACTACCAGCAACTATATGGTGGCCCATCTCCAGTTCCAGGGGATCAGATAGACAGACAGACAGACAGAAGAGATAAGGATCGCAGGTCTGCCTGTTCTTTCTTTCTTTCTTTCTTTCTTTCTTTCTTTCTTTCTTTCTTTCTTTCTTATCCTTTTAAAATGTTTATTTATTTATTTATTTATTTATTTATTTATTTATTTATTTATTAGATTTAAGTACACTGTAGCTGTCTTCAGAAACTCAGGAGGAGGGTTTCAGGTTCTGGAGTATCTAAATCCCTCTTATGGACTGCATATGATGTACATTAACACAGCCTCATATATACTTCTAAAAATTTAAAGATGGGTGGGTCACTGAAAGGGCTCAACAATTAACAGCCTTGACTCCTCTTCCAGAGAACCTAGGATCAACTACCAGCAACTATATAATGGCCCATCTCCAGTTCCAGGGGATCAGACAGACAGACAGACAGACAGACTAGAATGGCAGGCCTGTCTGGTTTTTCATTCTTTCTTATCCTTTTTAAAACATCTTTCTTTCTTTCTTTCTTTCTTTCTTTCTTTCTTTCTTTCTTTCTTTCTTTATTTCTTTATTTATTTATTTATTTATTAGATATAAGTACACTGTAAATGTCTTCAGACACTCCAGAAGAGGGTATCAGTTTCTGGAGAATCTAAATCCCTCTTATGGTCTGCATACAATGTACATAAACACAGCCTCACATATACTTCTAAAAATTTAAAGATGGGTGGGGCCACTGAAAGGGCTCAACAATTAACAGCATTGTCTCCTCTTCCAGAGAACCTGGGATCAACTACCAGCAACTATATGGTGGCCCATCTCTAGTTCCAGGGGATCAGACAGACAGACTGACAGACAGAGATAAGGATGGCAGGCCTACCTGGTCTTTCTTTCCTTCTTATCCTTTTAAAAAAATGTTTATTTATTTATTTATGTATGTATTTATTAGATATAAGTACACAGTAGCTGTCTTCAGACACTCCAGAAGAGGGTGTCAGATTACGGAGAATCTAAATCCCTCTTATGGTCTGCATAAGATGTACATAAACACAGCCTCATATATACTTCTAAAAATTTAAAGATGGGTGGGGCCACTTAAAGGGCTCAAGAAATACCAGCATTGTCTCCTCTTCCAGAGAACCTGGGATCAACTACCAGCAAAAATATGGTGGCCCATCTCCAGTTTCAGGGGATCAGATAGACAGATAGACAAACAGACAAGGAAGGCAGGCCTGCTTGGTTTTTTTTCTTTCTTATCCTTTTTAAAACATGTTTATTTATTTATTTATGTATTTATTAGATATAAGTACACTCTAGCTGTCTTCAGAAACTCCAGAAGAGGGTGTCAGATTCTGAAGAATCTAAATCCCTCTTATGGTCTGCATATGATGTACATAAACACAGCCTCACAAATTCTTCTAAAAATTTAAAGATGGGTGGGGCCACTGAAAGGGCTCAAAAATTAACAGCATTGTCTCCTCTTGCAGAGAAACTGGGATCAACTACCAGCAACTATATGGTGGCCCATCTCCAGTTCCAGGGTATCAGACAGACAGACAGATAGACAGAGATAAGGATGGCAGGCCTGCCTGGTCTTTCTTTCTTTTTTTTTATCCTTTTTTAAAAATGTTTATTTATTTATTTATTTATTTATTTATTTATTTATTTATTTATTAGATATAAGTACACTGTAGTTGTCTTCAGTCACTCCAGAAGAGCCTGGTCTTTCTTTCTTTCTTTCTTATCCTTTTTTAAAAATGTTTATTTATTTATTTATTTATTTATTTATTTATTTATTTATTTATTAGATATAAGTACACTGTAGTTGTCTTCAGTCACTCCAGAAGAGGGTGTCAGATTCTGGAGAATATAAATCCCTCTTATGGTCTGCATATGATGTACATAAACACAGCCTCACATATAGTTCTAAAAATTTAAAGATGGGTGGGGCCCCAGAAAGGGCTCAATAATTAACAGCATTGACTCCTCTTCCAGAGAACCTGGGATCAACAATGAGCAACTATATGGTGGCCCATCTTTAGTTCCAGTGGATCAGACAGACAGACAGACAGACAGAGATAAAGATGGCAGGCCTGCCTGGTCTTTCTTTTTTTCTTATCCTTTTTAAAAAATGTTTATTTATTTATGTATGTATATATTTATTTATTTATTTATTTATGTATTTATTAGATATAAGTACAATGTAGCTGTCTTCAGACACTCCAGAAGAGGGTGTCAGATTCTGGAGAATATAAATCCCTCTTATGGTCTGCATATGATGTACATAAACACAGCCTCACATATAGTTCTAAAAATTTAAAGATGGGTGGGGCCCCAGAAAGGGCTCAATAATTAACAGCATTGACTCCTCTTCCAGAGAACCTGGGATCAACAATGAGCAACTATATGGTGGCCCATCTTTAGTTCCAGTGGATCAGACAGACAGACAGACAGACAGAGATAAAGATGGCAGGCCTGCCTGGTCTTTCTTTTTTTCTTATCCTTTTTAAAAAATGTTTATTTATTTATGTATGTATATATTTATTTATTTATTTATTTATGTATTTATTAGATATAAGTACAATGTAGCTGTCTTCAGACACTCCAGAAGAGGGTGTCAGATTCTGGAGAATCTAAATCCCTCGTATGGTCTGCATATGATGTACATAAACACAGCCTCACATATACTTCTAAAAATTTAAAGATGGGTGGGGCTACTGAAAGGGCTCAACAACTAACAGCATTGTCTCCTCTTCCAGAGTACCTGGGATCAACTACCAGCAACTATATGGTGGCCTATCTCCAGTTCCAGGGGATCTGACAGATAGAGAGACAGACAGACAGACAGACAGACAAGGTGGCAGGCCTGCCTGGTCTTTCTTTCTTTCTTATCCTTTTTAAAAATGTTTATTAATTTATGTATGTATTTATTAGATAAAAGTACACGGTAGCTGTCTTCAAACACTCCCCAAGAGGGTGTCAGATTCTGGAGAATCTATATCCCTCTTATGATCTGCATATGATGTACATAAACACAGCCTCACATATACTTCTAAAAACTTAAAGATGGGTGGGGCCACTGAAAGGGCTCAACAATTAACAGCATTGTCTCCTCTTCCAGAGAACCTGGGATCAACTACCAGCAATTATATGGTGGCCCATCTCCAGTTCCGGGGATCAGACAGACAGACAGACAGACAAGGATGGCAGGCCTGCCTGGTCTCTCTTTCTTTATTATCCTTTTTAAAAAATGTTTATTTGTTTATTTATGAATTTATTAGATATAATTACACTGTAGCTGTCTTCAGACACTCCAGAAGAGGGTGTCAGATTCTGGAGAATTTAAATCCCTCTTATGGTCTGCATATTCGGTACATAAACACAGCCTTACATATACTTCTAAAAATTTAAAGATGGGTGGGCAACTGAAAGGGCTCAACAATTAACAGCATTGTCTTCTCTTCTAGAGAACCTGGGATCAACTACCAGCAACTCTATGGTGGCCCATCTCCAGTTCCAGGGGATCAGACAGACAGACAGACAGAGATAAGGATGGAAGGCCTGCCTGGTCTTTCTTTCTTTCTAATCGATTTTAAAAAATGTTTATTTATGTATTTATGTATTTATTAGATATAAGTACATTGTATCCGTCTTAGACACTCCAAAAGACTGTGTCAGATTCTGGAGAATTTAATCCCTCTTATGGTCTGAATATGATGTACATAAACACAGCGTCACATTTACTTCTAAAAATTCAAAGATGGGTGTGGCCACTGAAAGGGCTCAACAATTAACAGCATTGTCTCCTCTTCCAGAGGACCTGGGATCAACTACCAGCAACTATATGGTGGCCCATCTCCAGTTCTAGGGGATCAGACAGACAGACAGACAGATAGACAGACAGACAGACGGACAGACAAGGTGGCAGGCCTGCCTGGTCTTTTTTTCTTTCTTATCCTTTTTAAAAAAATGTTTATTTATTTATTTATGTATTTATTAGATATAAGTACACTGTAGCTGTCTTCAGACACTCCAGAAGTGGGTGTCAGATTCTGGAGAATCTAAATCACCCTTATTGTCTGCATATGAGGTACATAAACAGAGACTCACATATACTTCTAAAAATATAAAGATGGGTGGGACCACTGAAAGGGCTCAACAATTAACAGCATTATCTCCTCTTCCAGAGAACCTGGGATCATCTACCAGCAACTATATGATGGCCCATCTCCAGTTCCAGGGGATCAGAAAGACAGACAGACAGACAGAGAGAGATAAGGATGACAGGCCTGCCTGGTATTTCTTTCTTTCTTATCCTTTTTAAAAAATGTTTATTTATTTATTTATTTATTTATTTATGTATTTATTCGATATAAGTACACTGTAGCTGTCTTCAGACACTCCAGTAGAGGGTGTCAGATTCTGGAGAATCTAAATCCTTCTTATGGTCTGCATATGATATACATAAACAGAGACTCACATATACTTCTAAAAATTTAAAGATGGGTGGGACCACTGAAAGGGCTCAACAATTAACAGCATTATCTCCTCTCCAGAGAACCTGGGATCAACTACCATCAACTATATGGTGGCCCATCTCCAGTTCCAGGGGATCAGACAGACAGACAGAGAAACAGACAAGGATAAGGATGGCATGCCTGCCTGGTCTTTCTTTCTTTCTTTCTTATCCATTTTTAAAAATGTTTATTTATTTATTTATTTATTTATGTATTTAGTAGATATAAGTATACTGTAGCTGTCTTCAGACACTCCAGAATAGGGTGTCAGAATCTGGAGAATATAAATCCCTCTAATGGTCTGCATATGATGTACATAAATACAGTCTCACATATACTTCTAAAAATTTAAAGATGGGTGGGGTCCCTGAAAGGGCTCAAAAATTAACAGCATTGACTCCTCTTCCAGAGAACCTGGGATCAACTACCAGCAACTATATGGTGGCCCACCTTTAGTTCCAGGGGATCAGACAGCCAGACAGCCAGACAGAGATAAGGATGGAAGGCCTGCCTGGTCTTTCTTTCTTTCTTATCCTTTTAAAAAAATGTTTATTTATTTATTTATTTATTTATTTATGTGTTATTAGATATAAGTACACTGTAGCTGTCTTCAGACACTCCAGTAGAGGGTGTCTGATTATGGAGAATCTAAATCCTCTTATAATCTGCATATGATGTACATAAACACAGCCTCAGGTATACTTCTAAAAATTTAAAGAAGTGTGGGGCCACTAAAAGGGCTCAACAATTAACAGCATTATCTCCTCTTCCAGAGAATCTTGGATCAACTACCAGCAACTATATGGTGGCCCATCTCCAGTTCCCGGGGATCAGATAGACAGACAGACAGACATACAGAGATATGGATGGAAGGCCTGCCTGGACTTTCTTTCTTTCTTATTTTTTTTAAAAAATGTTTATTGATTTATGTATTTATTTATTTATTTATTTATTAGATATAAGTACACTGTAGCTGTCTTCAGACAATCCAGAAGAGGGTGTCAGATTCCTGAGAATCTAAATCCCTCTTATGGTCTGCATATGATGTACATAAACAAAGCCTCACATATACTTCTAAAAATTTAAAGATGGGTGGGGCCACTTAAAGGGCTCAACAAATAACAGCATTGTCTCCTCTTCCAGAGAACCTGGGATCAACTACCAGCAAGTATAAGATGGACCATCTCCAGTTCCAGGGGATCAGACAGACAGATAGACAGACAGAGATAAGGATGGCACTCCTGCCTGGTCTCTCTTTATTTCTTATCCATTTTAAAAAATGTTTATTTATTTATTTATTTATTTATTTATTTATTTATTTATTTATTAGATATAAATACACTGTAGCTATCTTCAGACACTCCAGAAGAGGGTGTCAGATTCTGATGAATCTAAATCCCTCTTCTGGTCTGCATATGATGTACATAAACACAGCCTCACATACACTTCTAAAAATTTAAAGATGGGTAGGGCCACTGAAAGGGCTCAAAAATTAACAGCATTGTCTCCTCTTGCAGAGAAACTGGGATCAACTACCAGCAACTATATGGTGGCCCATCTCCATTTCCGGGGATCAGATAGACAGACAGACAGACAGACAGAGATATGGATGGCATGCCTGCCTGGTCTTTCTTTCTTGCTTATCCTTTTTAAAAAATGTTTATTTATTTATTTATTTATTTATTTATTTATTTATTTATTTATGTATTTATTAGATATAAGTACACTGTAGCTGTTCAGACACTCCAGTAGAGGGTGTCAGATTCTGGAGAATCTAAAACCCTCTTATGGTCTGCATATGATGTACATAAACACAGCCTCACATACACTTCTAAATATTTAAAGATGGGTGGGACCACTGAAAGGTCTCAACAATTAACAGCATTGTCTCCCCTTCCAGAGAACCTGGGATCAACTACCAGCAACTATATGGTGGCCCATATCCAGTATCAGAGGATCAGACAGACAGACAGACAGACAGACAGACAGAGATAAGGATGGCAGGCCTGCCAGGTCTTTCTTTCGTTCTTATCCTTTTTTAAAAATATTTATTTATTTATTTACTTATTTATTTATTCATTTATTTATTTTTTTATGTATTTATTCGATATAAGTACACTGTAGCTGTCTTCAGATACTCCAGTAGAGGGTGTCAGAATCTGGAGAATCTAAACCCCTCTAAAGGTCTGCATATGATGTACATAAACAGAGACTCACATATACTTCTAAAAATATAAAGATTGGTGGGGCCACTGAAAGGGCTCAACAATTAACAGCATTGTCTCCTCTTCCAGAGAACCTGGGACCAACTACCAGCAACTATATGGTGGCCCATCTCCAGTTCCAGGGGATCAGACAGACAGAGAGACAGACAGACAGAGATAAGGATGGCAGGCCTGCCTGGTCTTTCTTTCTTTCTTATCCTTTTTAAAAAATGTTTATTTATTTATTTATTTATGTATATATTTATTAGATATAAGTACACTGTAGCTGTCTTCAGACACTCCAGAAGAGGGTGTCAGATTCTGGAGAATCTAAATCCCTCTTATGGTCTTCATATGATGTACATAAACACAGCCTCACATATACTTCTAAAAATTTAAGTATGGGTGGGGCCACTAAAAGGGATCAACAATTAACAGCATTGTCTCCTCTTCCAGAGAACCTGGGATCAACTACCAGCAACTATATGGTGGCCCATCTGCAGTTCCAGGGGATCAGACAGACAGACAGACAGACAGAGATAAGGATGGCAGGCCTGCCTGGTCTTTCTTTCTTTCTTATCCTTTAAAAAATGTTTATTTATTTATGTATTTATTATATATAAGTACACTGTAGCTGTCTACAGACACTCCAGAAGAGTGTGTTAGATTCTAGAGAATCTAAATCCCTCTTATGGTCTGTGTATGATGTACATAAACACAGCCTCACATATACTGAGCTGAGGTGTCACAGGCCAACTGCTGGAATTTCTGAGTACCACCTAGAGAGAGAAAAGCTATGCTGTGGTTGTTTAATTTATGTATTTTATTATTTCTATTTGTTGTTTTGTTTTGTTTTATTTGTTTTTAGAGAAGGCCTCAGTCTGTAGCTCTGGCTGACCCAGGACTGCCTACCTGTGTTAATTAGGGTTTCACAGCTGAGAACAGACACCAAGAGCAAGGTAAGGTTTAGAAAACCCGACCTTCAGGGGTGGCTCAAGCTCTTAATGAGAGCACTCTGTAGGCAGAGGCAGTAAGTTTCTGAGTTCGAAGCCACCCTGGTGAAAGACAGGGTTAGGCAGGGCTAGGGTAGGCTATAGGGTAGGCTATAGGGTAGGCTATAGGGTAGGCTATAGGGTAGGCTATAGGGTAGGCTAGGGTAAGCTAGGGTAGGCTAGGGTAGGCTAGGCCAGGGTGAGAAGAAAGAAAGAAAGAAAGAAAGAAAGAAAGAAAGAAAGAAAGAAAGAAAGAAAGAAAGAAAGAAAGAAAGAAAGAAAGAAAGAAAGAAAGAGGAATTGAACCTACACCTAAGAATTCAAAATTCTTCGTGCTACCTATACACCCCATCCTAGTAAGGTCAGCTAATTAAGCTATCGGGCCCATACCCCGAAAACGTTGGTTTAAACCCTTCCCGTACTAATAAACCCCATTACCCTTATTATTATTTACTCTACAATCTTTCTAGGTCCTTTAATCACAATATCCAGCACTAACCTCTTACTAATATGGGTGGGCCTAGAATTTAGTCTACTGTCAATTATCCCCCTACTAATTAACAAAAAGAACCCACGATCAACCGAAGCAGCAACAAAATACTTCGTGACACAGGCAACAGCCTCAATAATTATTCTTCTAGCCATTGTACTTAACTATAAACAATTAGGAACATGGCTATTCCAACAACAAACAACGGGTAACGTGGTTTTGTTATTGTCACAAAGTAGATGATTCGTATGCTGTATATTGCTGTTATGGATGTAGCAATTAGTGTAATGAGTAGGGCTCAGGCGTTGGTATTACAGGTATTGATTGCTTCAATAATTAGGTCTTTGGAGTAGAATCCTGTTAGAAAGGGTATTCCTGTGAGGGCTAGACTTCCGATAATTATGCAAGATGAAGTAAATGGTATAGTTTTTATTATGTTACCTATTTTTCGAATATCTTGTTCATCGCCTAGGCTGTGAATGATTGAGCCCGAGCATATAAAGAGTATGGCTTTAAAAAATGCGTGGGTGCAGATGTGCAGGAATGCTAGGTATGGTTGATTTATGCCTAGGGTTACTAAAAAGTTTTTATAAAAGTTTTATAAAAAGTGTGAAAGAAAGAAAGAAAGAAAGAAAGAAAGAAAGAAAGAAAGAAAGAAAGAAAAGTTTATAATAAAAAGTTTTTATAAAAGTTTTATAAAAAGTGTGAAAGAAAGAAAGAAAGAAAGAAAGAAAAGTTTATAATAAAAAGTTTTTATAAAAGTTTTATAAAAAGTGTGAAAGAAAGAAAGAAAGAAAGAAAGAAAGAAAGAAAGAAAAGTTTATAATAAAAAGTTTTTATAAAAGTTTTATAAAAAGTGTGAAAGAAAGAAAGAAAGAAAGAAAGAAAGAAAGAAAAGTTTATAATAAAAAGTTTTTATAAAAGTTTTATAAAAAGTGTGAAAGAAAGAAAGAAAGAAAGAAAGAAAGAAAAGTTTATAATAAAAAGTTTTTATAAAAGTTTTATAAAAAGTGTGAAAGAAAGAAAGAAAGAAAGAAAAGTTTATAATAAAAAGTTTTTATAAAAGTTTTATAAAAAGTGTGAAAGAAAGAAAGAAAGAAAGAAAGAAAGAAAAGTTTATAATAAAAAGTTTTTATAAAAGTTTTATAAAAAGTGTGAAAGAAAGAAAGAAAGAAAGAAAGAAAGAAAGAAAGAAAGAAAAGTTTATAATAAAAAGTTTTTATAAAAGTTTTATAAAAAGTGTGAAAGAAAGAAAGAAAGAAAGAAAAGTTTATAATAAAAAGTTTGGGTTTCTCTCCATATTGCAGGTACTACAAGTTTGATTGTACATCATATGCATACCATAAGAGTGATTTAAATTCTCCAGAATCTGACACCCTCTTTTGGAGTGTCTGAAGACAGCTACAGTGTACTTATATCTAATAAATACAAAAATAAATAAATAAATAAATAAACATTTTTTAAACAGGATAAGTAAGAAAGAAAGACCAGGCAGGCCTGCCATCCTTATCTCTGTCTGTCTGTCTGTCTGTCTGTCTGATCCCTGGAACTGCATATGGGCCACCATATAGTTGCTGGTAGTTGATCCCAGGTTCTCTGGAAGAGGAGACAACACTCTTAATTGTTGATCCCATTCTTTGGCCCCACCCATCTTTAAATTTTTAGAAGTATACTTGAGTCTGTGTTTATGTACATCATATGCAGACCATATTAGGTATTTAGATTCTCCAGAATCTCACACCCTTTTCTGGAGTGTCTGAAGACAGCTACAGTGTACTTATATCTAATAAATAAATAAATAAATAAATAAATAAATAAATTAATTAATTAATTAATTAATAAGTAAACATTTTTTCAAATGGATAAGAAAGAAAGAAAGACCAGGCAGGCCTGCCATCCTCATTTCTGTCTGTCTGTCTGTCTCTCTATATGATCCTTTGGAACTGAAGATAGGTCACCATATAGTTGCTGGTAGTTGATCCCAGGTTCTCTGGAAGAGGAGACAATGCTGTTAATTGTTGAGCCCTTTCAGTGGCCCCACCCATCTTTAAATTTTTAGAAGTATATCTGAGGCTGTGTTTATGTACATCATATGCAGACCATAAGATGGTTTTAGATTCTTCAGAACCTGACACCCTCTTCTGGAGTGTCTGTAGATAGCTACAGAGTACTTATATATAATAAATACATAAATAAATAAACATTTTTTAAAAAGGACAAGAAAGAAAGAAAGACCTGGCAGGCCTGCCATCCTTATCTCTGTCTGTCTGCCTGTCTGTCTGTCTGATCCTCTGGTACTGGATATGGGCCACCATATAGTTGCTGGTAGTTTATCCAAGGTTCTCTGGAAGAGGAGACAATGCTGTAAATTATTGAGCCCTTTCAGTGGCCCCACCCTTCATTAAATTTTTATAAGTATATCTGAGGCTGTGTTTATGTACATCATATTCAGATCATAAGAGTGATTTAGATTCTCCAGAAACTTACACCCTCTTCTGGAGTGTCTGAAAACAGCTACAGTGTACGTAAATATAATAAATACATGAATAAATAAATAAATAAACATTTTTTAAAAAGGATAAGAAAGAAAGAAACACCAGGAAGTCCTACCATCCTTATCTCTGTCTGTCTGTCTGTCTATCTATATGATCCTTTGGAACTGGAGATAGGCCACCATATAGTTGCTGGTAGTTGATCCCAGGTTCTCTGGAAGAGGAGACAATGCTGTTAATTGTTGAGCCCTTTCAGTGGCCCCACCCATCTTTAAATTTTTAGAAGGGTATGTGAGGCTGTGATTATGTACATCATATGCAGACCATAAGAGGGATTTAGATTCTCCAGAATCTGACACCCTCTTCTGTATTTTCTGAAGACAGCTACAGTGTACTTATATCTAATAAATACATAAATAAATAAATAAATAAATAAATAAATAAATAAATAAATAAATAAACAAACATTTTTTAAAAAGGATAAGACAGAAAGAAAGACCAGGCAAGCCTGCCACCCTTATCTCTGTCTGTCTGTCTTTCTGTGTGATACCCTAGAACTGGAGATGGGCCACCATATAGTTGCTGGTAGTTTATCCAAGGTTCTCTGGAAGAGGAGACAATGCTGTTAATTGTTGAGCCCTTTCTGTGGCTCCACCCATCTTTAAAATTTTAGAAGTATATGTGAGGCTGTGTTTATGTACATCATATGCAGACCATAAGAGGGATTTAGATTCTCCAGAATCTGACACCCTCTTCTGGAGTGTCTGAAGACAGCTACAGTTTACTTATATCTAATAAATACATAAATAAATAAATGAATAAATAAATAAATAAATAAATAAATAAATAAATAAATAAATAAACATTTTTTTAAAAGGATAAGAAAGTAAGAAAGACCGGGCAGGCCTGCCACCCTTATCTCTGTCTGTCTGTCTGTCTGTCTGTCTGTCTGTCTGATACCCTGGAACTGTAGATGGGCCACCATAGTGTTGCTGGTAGTTGATCCCAGGTTCTCTGGAAGAGGATACAATGCTGTTAATTGTTGAGCCCTTTCAGTGGCGCCACCCATCTTTAAATATTTAGAAGTATATGTGAGGCTGTGTTTATGTACATCATATGCAGACCATAACAGGGATTTAGATTCTCCAGAATCTGACACCCTCTTCTGGAGTGTCTGAAGACAGCTACAGTTTACTTATATCTAATAAATACATAAATAAATAAATGAATAAATAAATAAATAAATAAATAAATAAATAAACATTTTTTTAAAAGGATAAGAAAGTAAGAAAGACCGGGCAGGCCTGCCACCCTTATCTCTGTCTGTCTGTCTGTCTGTCTGTCTGTCTGATACCCTGGAACTGTAGATGGGCCACCATAGTGTTGCTGGTAGTTGATCCCAGGTTCTCTGGAAGAGGATACAATGCTGTTAATTGTTGAGCCCTTTCAGTGGCGCCACCCATCTTTAAATATTTAGAAGTATATGTGAGGCTGTGTTTATGTACATCTTATGCAGACCATAAATGTGATTTAGATTCTCCAGAATCTGACACCCTCTTCTGGAGTGTCTGAAGACAGCTACAGTGTACTTATATTAAATAAATAAATAAATAAATAAATAAATAAATAAATAAATAAACATTTTTTAAACAGGATAAGAAAGAAAGAAAGACCAGGCAGGCCTGCCATCCTTATCTCTGTCTGTCTTTCTGTCTGTCTACAGTCTGTCTGATCCCCTTGGACTCGAGATGGGCCACCATATAGTTGCTGGTAGTTGATCCCAGGTTCTCTGGAAGAGGAGACAATGCTGTTAATTTTTGAGCCCTTTCAGTGGCCCCACCCATCTTTAAATTTTTAGAAGTATATGTGAGGCTGTGTTCATGTACATCATATGCAGACCATAAGAGGGATATAGATTCTCCAGAATCTGACACCCTCTTCGGGAGAGTCTGAAGACAGCTACAGTGTACTTATATCTGATAAATAAATAAATAAATAAATAAACAAATAAACAAATAAATAAACATTTTTTTATAAGGATAAGAAAGAAAGAAAAATCAGGCAGGCCTGCCATCCTTATCTCTGTCTGTCTGTCTGTCTGTCTTATCCCCTGGAACTTGAGATGGGCCACCATATAGTTGCTGGTAGTTGATCCCACGTTCTCTGGAAGAAGAGACAATGCTGTTAATTGTTGAGCCCTTTCAGTGGGCCCACCCATCTTTAAATTTTTAGAAGTATATGTGAGGCTGTGTTTATGTACATCATATGAAGCTCATAAGAGGGATTTAGATTCTCCAGAAGATGAGACCCTCTTCTAGAGTGTCTGAAGACAGCTACAGTGTACTTATATCTCATAAATACATAAATAAAAATAAATAAATAAATAAATAAACATTTTTTCAACAGTATAATAAAGAAAGAAAGACCAGGCACGCCTGCCATCCTTATCTCTGTCTGTCTGTCTGTCTGTCTGATCCCCTGGAACTGGAGATGGGCCACCATATAGTTGCTGGTAGTTCATCCCAGGTTCTCTGGAAGAGGAGACAATGCTGTTAATTGTTGAGCCCTTTCTTTAGTGACCCCACCCATCTTTAAATTTTTAGAAGTATATGTGAGGCTGTGTTTATGTACATCATATGCAGACCATAAGAGGGATTTAGATTCTCCAGAATCTGACACCCTCTTCTGGAGTGTCTGAAGACAGCTACAGTGTACTTATATCTAAAAAATACATAAATAAATAAATAAACATTTTTTAAAAAGGATAAGAAAGAAAGAAAGACCAGGCAGGCCTGCCATCCTTATCTCTGTCTTTCTGTCTGTCTGTTTGTCTGTCTGATCCCCTGAAACTGGAGATGGGCCAACATATAGTTGCTGGTAGTTGATCCCAGGTTCTCTGGAAGAGGAGACAATGCTGTTAATTGTTGGTTCCTTTCAGTGGCCCCAACCATCTTTAAATTTTTAGAAGAATATGTGAGGCTGTGTTTATGTACATCATATGCAGAACATAAATGGGATTTACGTTCTGCAGAATCAAACACCCTCTTCTGGAGTGTCTGAAGATAGCTATAGTGTACTTATATCTAATAAATACATAAATAAATAAATAAACCTTTTTTAAAATGATAAGAAAGAAAGAAAGACCAGGCAGGCCTGCCATCCTTATCTCTGTCTGTCTGTCTGTGTGTCTGTCTGATCCCCTGGAACTGGAGATGGGCCACCATATAATTACTGGTTATTGATCCCAGGTTCTCTGGAAGAGGAGACAATGCTGTTAATTGTTGATCCCTTTTAGTGGCCCCACCCATCTTTAAATTTTTAGAAGTATATGTGAGGCTGTGTTTATGTACATCATATGCAGACCATAAGAGGGATTTAGATTTTCCAGAATCTGACAACCTCTTCTGGAGTGTCTGAAGACAAGTATTGTGTACTTATATCTAATAAATACATTAAAAATAAATAAATAAATAAATAAATAAACAAATAAAAATAAATAAATAAACATTTTTTTTAAACGGAGAAGAAAGAAAGAAAGACCATGCAGGCCTGCCATCCTTATCACTTTCTGTCTGTCTGTCTGTCTGTCTGATCCCCTGTAACTGGAGATGGGACACCATATAGTTGCTGGTAGTTGATCCCAGGTTCTCTGGAAAAGGAGACAATGCTGTTAATTGTTGAGCCCTTTCAGTGGCCCCACCCATCTTTAAATTTTTAGAAGTATATGTGAGGCTATGTTTATGTACATCAAATGCAGACCATAAGAGGGATTTAGATTCTCCAGCATATGACACCCTCTTCTGGAGTGTCTGAAGACAGCTACAGTGTACTTATGTCTAATAAATACATAAATAAACAAATAAACATTTTTAAATAAGGATAATAAAGAAAGAAAATCCAGGCAGGCCTTCCATCCTTATATCTGTCTGTCTGTCTGTCTGTCTGATTCCCTGGAACTGGAGATGGGCCACCATATAGTTGCTGGTAGTTGATCCAGGTTCTCTGGAAGAGGAGACAATGCTGTTAATTGTTGAGCCCTTTCAGTGGCCCCACACATCTTTAAATATTTAGAAATATATGTGAGGCTGTGTTATGTACATCATATGCAGACCATAAGAGGTATTTAGATTCTCCAGAATCTGATACCCTCTTCTGGAGTGTCTGAAGACAGCTACAGTGTACTTATATCTAATAAATAAATAAATAAATAAATAAATAAATAAATAAATAAATAAATAAACATTTTTTAAAAAGGATAAGAAAAAAAGAAAGACTAGCAGGCCTGCCATCCTTATCTCTGTCTGTCTGTCTGTCTGTCTGATCCCCTGGAACTGGAGATGGGCCACCACATAGTTGCTGGTAGTTTAATCCCAGGTTCTCTGGAAGAGGAGACAATGCTGTTAATTGTTGAGCCCTTTCACTGGCCCCACACATCTTTAAATTTTTAGAAGTATATGTGAGGCTGTGTTTATGTACATTGTATGTAGACCATAAGAGGGATTTATATTCTCCAGAATCTGATACCCTCTTCTGGAGTGTCTGAAGACAGCTACAGTGTACTTATATCTAATAAATACATAAATAAATAAATAAACATGTTTTAAAAAGGATAAGAAAGAAAGAAAAACCAGGCAGGCCTGCCATCCTTGTCTGTCTGTCTGTCTGTCTGTCTCTCTGATCCCCTGGATCTGGAGATGGGCCACCATATAGTTGCTGGTAGTTGATCCCAGGTTCTCTGGAAGAGGAGACAATGCTGTTAATTGTTGAGCCCTCACAGTGGCCCCACCCATCTTTAAATTTTTAGAAATAAATGTGAAGCTGTTTTTATGTACATCATATGCATATCATAAGAGGGACTTAGATTCTCCAGAATCTGACACCCTCTTCCTGAGTGTCTGAAGACAGCTACAGTGTACTTATATATAATAAATTCATAAATAAATAAATAAACCTTTTTAAACGGATAAGAAAGAAATAAAAACCAGAAGGCCTGCCATCCTTGTCTGTATGTCTGTCTGTCTGTCTGATCGCCTGGAACTGGAGATGGGCCACCATATAGTTGCTGGTAGTTGATCCCAGGTTCTCTGGAAGAGGAGACAATGCTGTTAATTTTTGAGCCCTTTCAGTGGCCCCACCCATCTTTAAATTTTTATAAGTATATGTGAGGCTGTGTTCATGTACATCATATGCAGACCATAAGAGGGATTTAGATTCTCCAGAATCTGACACCCTCTTCTGGAGTGTCTGAAGACAGCTACAGTGTACTTATATCGAATAAATAAATAAATAAATAAATAAATAAATAAATAAATAAATAAATAAACATTTTTTAAAAGGATAAGAAAGAATGAAAGACCAGGTAGGCCTGCCATCCTTAACTCTATCTGTCTGTATCTCTGTCTGTCTGTCTGATCCCCTGGAACTGGAGATGGGCCACCATATAGTTGCTGGTAGTTGATCCCAGGTTCTCTGGAAGAGGAGACAATGCTGTTAATTGTTGAGCCCTTTCAGTGGTCCTACCCATCTTTAAATTTTTAGAAGTATATGTGAGGCTGTGTTTATGTACATCATATGCAGACCATAAGAGGGATGTAGATTCTCCAGAATCTGAAACCCTCTTCTGGAGTGTCTGAAGACAGCTACAGTGTACTTATATCTAATAAATACATAAATAAATAAATAAATAAATAAATAAATATACATTTTTTAAAAGGGATAAGAAAGAAAGAAAAACCAGGCAGGCTTCCATCCTTGTCTGTCTTTCTCTCTGTCTGTCTGTCTTGCCTAGCCCCTTGCCTTGCCTAGCCCAGCCCCTTGCCTAGCCTAGCCTAGCCCAGCCCTGCCTTGCCTAGCCCTGCCTATCCCTGTCTTTAACCAGGCTGGCCTCGAACTCAGAAACTGACTGCCTCTGCCTCCAGAGTGCTCTCATTAAGAGCTCGAGCCACCACTGACTGTTGGGTTTTCTAAGTCTTACATAGGTATGGTCTGTTTCTCAACTGTGAAACCCTAATTAACACATGTAGTCTGTCCTAGGTCAGCCATAGCTACAGACTGAGGCCTTTTCTAAAACAAAACAAAAGAAAAAAAAATAGAAATAATAAAATAAATAAATTAAGAAACCACATGATATCTTTTCTTTCTTTCAATGATACTCAGAGTTTGAAGCAGTTCACCCATGAGACCTCAGCTCCGGACATTGAGGCTGTTTCCCTAACAAGTATTATGGCTGAACCTGAGGGGTTCTACTGCTGATTTGTGTCCCCCACTTTAAAAAAATAGTTGTTTTCAAAGGCTGCAGGTTCTTAGCTCTGTTCCTTGTGACAGTTGAGTCACAGCCCTGAAAGTTCAGTGGTAGTTAAAGGCACTGAGAAGGGCTTCCTATAGACATCAAAGACAAAGTCTTTGTTATTAAAAAGTTAATCTGGATTCCCCCACACCCTGGCATCCTTAGAATTCCTAGAAAGTAAGGCAGGGACCTGGGCAGAAGGGTGCAAGGCTACTGGTGTTTGTAAGTGGTAACAGAAAGCTTTCTCTTGTTGGTACCCTACCCCAAGTTACACTGTCACTTCTTTTTCCTAGTTGTTGTTTTGTAGGTTTGTATTCTCAACATAGACCCTTTTCCTTCCTAACCTTGGCTGTCCTGAACCTTACTGTCCTTGAACTCAGTGATTTGCCTGTCTTGCTGGGATGAAACTGTGAGCTACCATCCAGAAGGAAGCACCCTGCTGAGGTTAGATTGGGGTCTCTTCCATTTTCCTCTATGAACATGCATATGGCAGGCCTGTTCTTTCTTTTTTACTTTTCCTTTTCTTTTTAAAGATTTATTTATTTATTATATTTAAGTATGCTGTAGCTATCTTCAGACAGTCCAGAAGAGGGTGTCAGATTCTGAAGAATCTAAATCATTCTTATTGTCTGCATATGATGTATATAAACACAGCCTCACATATACTCAAAAAAAAAAAAAGAAAGAAAGAAAGATGTGGCTACAGAGAGGGCTCAACAATTAAGAGCATTGTCTCCTCTTCCAGAGAACCTGGGCTCAATTACCAGTATTATATATGGTGGCCCATCTCCAGTTCCAGGGGATCTAATACTCTGTTCTGGAGTCTGTGGGCACAGCATACACATGCAAAACATTCTTACACAATCATTGAGAGAGGAGAGAGAGGGGTTGAGAGAGAGGGGAGGTAATCATACCTCCTGACGAGTTTGAAGACCTGAGCTTCATCACTCACACAAATAAATAAATACAAAATATTTTTAAAAAATAAACTCTGCCATTGCCCTTTAAAAATTCCTAGAAAACAAGTTTTATAAGCAACAGTTATATTTACTATATCTAAAGTACAGTCATGAGCATATTCTCTAAATAGAAAAAGGCCTGTTAGTCTTAGAAATGGAAAAGACAAACCAAGGAAGGTTTGCAATTACATAATGAGGCAGCTCAGCCCAGCTCTTAGGTTGGAAATAAGACTGGAGAATAGGATACACCTGAAGACAGCCAGCCATTGCTTTTTGTTTTGGAGGCTGAAAGGATACACCTGAAGACAGCCAATGCTGTGTGATGGTGATCTGGTATTTTCTTTTTCTTTCTTTCTTTCTTTCTTTCTTTCTTTCTTTCTTTCTTTCTTTCTTTCTTTCTTTCTTTCTTTCTTTCTTCCTTTCTTTCTTTCTTTCTTCCTTCCTTTCTTCCTTTCTTTCTTCCTTTCTTTCCTTTCCTTTCTTTCCTTTCTTTCTTTCCTTTCTTTCTTTCCTTCCTTTCTTTCCTTCCTTTCTTTCTTTCCTTTCTTTCTTTCCTTTCTTTCTTTCCTTTCTTTCTTTCCTTTCTTTCTTTCCTTTCTTTCTTTCCTTTCTTTCTTTCCTTTCTTTCTTTCCTTTCTTTCTTTCCTTTCTTTCTTTCCTTTCTTTCTTTCCTTTCTTTCTTTCCTTTCTTTCTTTCCTTTCTTTCTTTCTTTCTTTCTTTCCTTTCTTTCTTTCTTTCTTTCCTTTCCTTTCTTTCTTTCTTTCTTTCCTTTCTTTCTTTCTTTCCTTTCTTTCTTTCTTTCCTTTCTTCCTTTCTTTCTTTCCTTTCTTCCTTTCTTTCCTTTCTTCCTTTCTTTCCTTTCTTACTTTCTTCCTTTCTTTCTTTCTTTTCTTTCCTTTCTTTCTTTCTTTCTTTCTTTCCTTTCTTTCCTTTCTTTCTTTCCTTTCTTTTTTTTCTTTCTTTCCTTTCTTTCCTTTCTTTCTTCTCACCCTGGCCTAGCTTACCCTAGCCTACCCTTGCCTACCCTAGCCTACCCTAGCCCTGCCTAACCATGAAATTCACACTTGTAGGACCTGCAATATAGTGAGAAACCCTGAAAAAGTCGAAAAATGAGAAAATCACACTGTAGGACTTGGAATATGGTGAGAAACCCAAAAATGTCAAAAAATGATAAAATCACACTGTAGGACTTGGAATATGATGAGAAACCCTGAAAAAGTCGAAAAATGAGTAATTCAAACTGGTAGAAGATCGAATATGGTGAGAAACCCTGAAAAATTTAAAAATTGAGAAAAATCACAATGTAGAACCTGGAAAATGGTGAGAAACACTGAAAAGTCGAAAAATTAGAAAAATTACACTCTAGGACTTGGAACATGATGAGAAACACTGAAAAAGTCGAAAAATAAGAAAATCACACTTGTAGGACCTCCAATATGGTGAAAAACCATGAAACAAGTCGAAAAATGAGAAAATCACATTGTAGGACCTGGAATATGGTGAGAAACCCTGAAAAAGCCGAAAAATGAGAAAATAACGCAGTGGGTCCTGGAATTTTCTGAGAAACACTGAAAAAGAATAAAATAAGAAAATCACACTGTAGTACCTTGAATATGGTTACAAACCCTGAAAAAAATCGAAAAATGAGAAAAATCACACTGTAGGACATGGAATATGGTGAGAAACATTGAAAAAGTCAAAAAATGAGAAACATCACACTGTAGTACAAGGAATATGGTGATATAATCTGAAAAAGTCGAAAAATTAGAAAAATCACACTCTAGGACTTAGAATAAGATGAGAAACCCTGAAAATGTCAAAAAATGAGAAAATCACACTGTAGGACTTGGAATATGGTGAGAAACTCTGAAAAAGTCAAAAACATGAGAAAATCAGGCAGTAGGACCTGGAATATGGTGAAAAACACTGAAAAATATTAAAATGGGAAAATCACACTGTAGGACCTGGAATATGGTGAGTAACTCTGAAAAAGGCGAAAAATGAGAAATTCACACTTGTAGGACCTGCAATATGGTGAGAAACACTGAAAAAGTCAAAAAATGAGAAAATTACACTGGTGGACCTGGAATATGTTGAGAAACTCTTTAAAAGTCGAAAAAAGAGAAAATCACACTGTAGGAATTGGAATATGATGAGAAAACCTGAAAAAGTCAAAAAATGAGAAAATAACACTGTAGTACCTTGAATATGGTGAGTAAACACTGAAAAAGTCTAAAAATGAGAAAATCACACAGTAGGACCTGGAATATGGTGAGAAACCCTGAAGCAGTCGAAAAATAAGAAAATCAAATTTGTCATATCTGCAATGTGGTGAGAAACCCTGAAAAAGTTAAAAAAATGAGAAAAATACACTGAAGGAGCTGGAATATGGTGAGAAACCCTGAAAAAGTCAAAAAATAAGAAATTCACACTTGTAGGACCTCCAATAGGGTGAGAAATTCTGAAAAAGTCAAAAAATGAGAAAATCACACTGAATGACTTGGAATATGGTGAGAAACCCTGAAAAAGTCGAAAAATGAGAAAATCACGCAGTAGGACCAGGAATATTGTGAGGAAAACGTGAAAAAGTCTAAAAATGAGAAAAATACACTGTAGGAACTGGAATATGGTGAGAAAACCTGAAAAATTCGAAAAATAAGAAACTCATACTTGTTTGATCTCCATTATGGTGAGAAACCCTGAAAAAGTCGAAAAATGAGAAAATCACACTGTAGGACCTGGAATATGTTGAGAAACACTGAAAAAGTCAAAAAATGAGAAAATCACACTGTAGTACATGGAATATGGTGAGAAACTCTGAAAAAGTCGCAAATTAGAAAATGACAGTGTAGGACCTGGAATATGTTGAGAAAACCTGAAATATTCAAAAAATGAGAAAATGACAATGTAGAACCTGGAATACGGTAAGAAACCCTGAAAAGTTAAAAAAAGAGAAAATCACACTGTAGGACCTGGAATATGGTGAGAAACCCTGAAAAAGTCAAAAAATGAGAAAATCACACTGTAGGACTTGGAATATGATGAGAAACCCTGAAAAAGTCAAAAAATGAGAAAATCACACTGTAGGACTTGGAATATGATGAGAAACCCTGAAAAAGTCGAAAAATGAGAAAATCTCACTGTAGAAGATGGAATATGGTGAGCAACCCTGAAAAAGTCAAAAATTAGAAAAATAACAATGTAGAACCTGGAATATGGTGAGAAACTCTGAAAAAGTCGAAAAATTAGAAAAATCACACTCTAGGATTGGAATATGATGAGAAACCCTGAAAAAGTCGAAAAATGAGAAAATCACACTGTAGTAGCTGGAATATGGTGAGAAACACTGAAAAAGTCTCAAAATGAGAAAATCACACAGTAGGACCTGCAATATGGTGAGAAAAACTTAAACAGTCAAAAAAGAAGAAAATCAAACTTGTAGTACCTGCAATATGGTGAGAAACCCTGAAAAATTCCAAAAATGAGAAAATCACACTGTAGGATTTAGAATATGATGAGAAACCGTGAAAAAGTCAAAAAATGAGAAAAATACACTGTAGAAGCTGGAATATGGTGAGAAACCCTGAAAAAGTCGAAAAATATGAAAATCACACTTATAGAACCTCCAATATGGTGAGAAACCCTGAAAAAGTCAAAAAATGAGAAAATCACACTGTAGGACCTGGAATATGGTGAGAAACACTGAAAAAGTCAAAAAATGAGAAAATAACACTGTAGGACTTGGAATATGATGAGAAAACCTGAAAAAGTCAAAAAATGAAAAAATCACACTGTAGTACTTGGAATATGATGAGAAACCCTGAAAAAGTCAAAAAATGAAAAAATCACACTGTAGGACTTGGAATATGATGAGAAACCCTGAAAAAGTCAAAAAATGAGAAAATCACACTGTAGGACTTGGAATATGATGACAAACCCTGAAAAAGTCGAAAAATGAGAAAATCACACTGTAGAAGATGGAATATGGTGAGCACCACTGAAAAAGTCGAAAATTAGAAAAATAACACTGTAGAAACTGGAATATGGTAAGAAACCCTGAAAAATTCCAAAAATGAGAAAATCACACTGTAGGATTTGGATTATGATGAGAAACCGTGAAAAAGTCAAAAAATGAGAATAATACACTGTAGGAGCTCGAATATGATGAGAAACCCTGAAAAAGTCGAAAAATAAGAAAATCACACTTGTAGGACCTCCAATATAGTGAAAAACCCTGAAAAAGTCGAAAAATGAGAAAATCACAGTGTTGGACCTGGAATATGGTGAGAAACCCTGAAAAAGTCGAAAAATGAGAAAATCACGCAGTAGGTCCTGGAATATGGTGAGAAACACTGAAAAAGTCTAAAATAAAAAAATTACACTGTAGTACCTGGAATATGGTGACAAACCCTGAAAAAGTCTTAAAATGAGAAAATCACACTGTAGGACATGGAATATGGTGAGAAACCTTGAAAAAGTCAAAAAATGAGAAACATCACACTGTAGTAAAAGGAATATGGTGATATAATCTGAAAAATTCGAAAAATTAGAAAAATCACACTCTAGGACTTGGAATATGATGAGAAACCTTGAAAAAGTCAAAAAATGAGAAACAACACTGTAGTAAAAGGAATATGGTGATATAATCTGAAAAAGTCGAAAAATTAGAAAAATCACAGTCTAGGACTTGGAATATGATGAGAAACCCTGAAAAAGTCAAAAAATGAGAAAATCACACTGTAGGACTTGGAATATGATGAGAAACACAGAAAAAGTAAAAATATGAGAAAATCACACAGTAGGATCTGGAATATGGTGAGAAACACTGAAAAAGTCAAAAAATGAGAAAATCACACTGTAGTACATGGAATATGGTGAGAAACTCTGAAAAAGTCGCAAATTAGAAAATGACAGTGTAGGACCTGGAATATGTTGAGAAAACCTGAAATATTCAAAAAATGAGAAAATGACAATGTAGAACCTGGAATACGGTAAGAAACCCTGAAAAGTTAAAAAAAGAGAAAATCACACTGTAGGACCTGGAATATGGTGAGAAACCCTGAAAAAGTCAAAAAATGAGAAAATCACACTGTAGGACTTGGAATATGATGAGAAACCCTGAAAAAGTCAAAAAATGAGAAAATCACACTGTAGGACTTGGAATATGATGAGAAACCCTGAAAAAGTCGAAAAATGAGAAAATCTCACTGTAGAAGATGGAATATGGTGAGCAACCCTGAAAAAGTCAAAAATTAGAAAAATAACAATGTAGAACCTGGAATATGGTGAGAAACTCTGAAAAAGTC
>NW_028228084.1:35000-36000 GCF_978045245.1 Mus caroli | reverse complement strand
TCTATCTCTGTCTCTCTCTGACTCTCTCTGTCTCTCTCTGTGTCTCTCTCTGTCTCTCAGTCTCTCTCACTCTGTCTCTGTCTCTCTCTGTCTCTCTCTTTGTCTCTGTCTCTCTCTGTCTCTATCTCTGTCTCTCTGTTTATCTCTTTGTCTCTCTCTGTCTCTCTCTGCGTCTCTCTATGTCTCTATCTCTTTCTCTCTGTCTCTCTCTGTGTCTCTCTCTGTCTCTCTCTTTGTCTTTCTCTGTCTCTATATCTGTCTCTATCAGTCTCTCTCTGTCTCTCTCTGTGTCTCTCTGTGTCTCTCTCTGTCTATCTTTGTCTCTGTTTCTGTCTCTCTCTGTCTCAATCTTTGTCTCTGTTTCTCACGGTGTCTCTCTGTGTCTCTCTATGTGTCTCTCTGTGTCTCTGTCTCTCTATCTCTGTCTCTCACTGTCTCTCTCTGTCTCTCTCTCTGTCTCTCTCTGTTTCTCTCTTTCTCTATCTCTGTCTCTCTCTGTCTCTCTCTGTCTCTCTCTGTCTCTCGCTGTTTCACTCTGTCTCTCTCTGTGTCTCTCTCTGTCTTTCTCTGTCTACCTTTCTCTCTCTCTGTCCCTCTCTCTCTCTTTCTCTCTCTGTCTCTCATTGTCTCTCTCTCTCTCTCAGTCTCTCTCTGTCACTATCTCTGTCTCTCTCTGTTTATCACTCTGTCGCTCTGTCTCTCTCTGTCTCTCTTTCTATCTCTGTCTCTCTCTGTCTCTGTCTCTCTCTGTCTCTCTCTGTCTCTCTCTGTCTCTCTCTGTCTCTCACTCTGTCTCTCTCAGTCTCTTTCACTCTGTCTCTGTCTCTCTCTGTCTCTTTCTCTGTCTCTCTCTGTATCTATCTCTGTCTCTCCCTGTCTCTCTCTTTGTCTCTGTCTCTCTCTATCTCTATCTCTGTCTCTCTCCGTCTCCCTCTCTCTCTCTGTCTCTATCTCTGTCTCTCTCTGTCTCTCTATGTCTCTCTCTGTCACTCTCTCTCTC
>NW_028228084.1:17500-22500 GCF_978045245.1 Mus caroli | reverse complement strand
GTCTCTCTGTCTCTCTCTGTCTCTCTCTGTCTCTCCCTCTGTCTCTCTCTGTGTCTCTCTCTGTGTCTCTCTCTGTCCCTCTCTGTCTATCTCTGTCTCTCTCTGTCTCTCTCTCTTTCTCTCTCTGTCTCTCTCACTCTGTCTCTCTCTGTTTCTCTTTGTCTCTCTTTTTCTCTCTCCCTGTCTCTCTCTCTGTCTCTCTCTGTCTCTTACTGTGTCTCTCTCTGTCTCTCTCTGTCTCTCTCTCTGTCTCTCTCTGTGTCTCTCTTTGTCTCTCTTTGTCTCTATCTCTGTCTCTCTCTGTCTCTCTCTCTGTCTCTCTCTGTCTCTCAATCTATCTCTGTCTCTCTCTGTCTCTCTCTGTATCTCTCAGTCTCTCTCTTTGTCTCTCTTTGTTTCCCTCTCTCTCTGTCTCTCTCTGTGTCTCTCTCTGTCTCCCTATGTTTTTCTCTCTGTATGTCTCTGTCTCTCTCTGTCTCTCTCTCTGTCTCTCTCTGTCATTCTCTGTGTCTCTCTCTGTCTCTCCCTGTGTCTCTCTCTGTCTCTCTCTGTCTCTCTCTCTGTCTCTCTCTCTGTCTCTCTCTGTGTCTCTCTCTGTCTCTCTTTGTCTCTATCTCTGTCTCTCTCTGTCTCTCTCTCTGTCTCTGTCTCTCTCTTTCTCTCAATCTATCTCTGTCTCTCTCTGTATCTCTCTTTCTCTCTCTTTGTCTCTCTCTGTCTCCCTCTCTGTATATCTCTCTATTTGTCTCTCTATGTCTCTCTCTCTCTCTCTGTATGTCTCTGTCTCTCTCTGCCTCTCTCTCTGTCTCTCTCTGTCTCCCTCAGTCTCTCTCACTCTGTCTCTGTCTCTCTCTCTGTCTCTCTCTTTGTCTCTGTGTCTCTCTCTGTCATTCTCTGTCTCTCCCTTTGTCTCTCTCTCTGTCTCTCTCTCTGTCTCTCTGTTTGACTCTCTTTCTGTCTCTATCTCTCTCTGTTTGACTCTCTGTCTCTGTCTCTCTCTCTGTCTCTCTCTGTCTCTATCTTTGTTTCTCTCTGTCTCACTCTCTCCCTCTCTCTCTCTGTTTCTCTCTGTCTCTTGCTCTGTCTCTTTCTCTGTCTCTCTCTGTCTGTCTCTCTGTCTCTCTCTCTGTCTCACTCTTTGTCTCTCTCTGTCTTTCTCTGTCTCTATCTCTGTCTCTCTCTGTCTCTGTCTGTCTCTCTGTCTCTCTCTTTGTCTCTCTCTCTGTCTCACTCTTTGTCTCTCTCTCTCTCTGTCTCTATCTCTGTCTCTTTCTGTCTCCCTCTGTTTCTCTCTGTCTCTCTCTGTCTCTATCTCTGTCTCTCTATGTCACGCTCTGTCTCTATCTTTGTCTCTCTCTGTCTCACTCTCTCCCTCTCCCTTTCTATGTCTCTCTCTGTCTCTTGCTCTGTCTCTCTCTCTGTCTCTCTCTGTCTCCCTCTCTCTCTCTGTCTCTCTCTGTCTCTTGCTCTGTCTCTTTCTCTGTCTCTCTCTGTCTCTGTCTGTCTCTCTGTCTCTCTCTTTGTCTCTCTCTCTGTCTCACTCTTTGTCTCTCTCTGTCTCTCTCTGTCTCTATCTCTGTCTCTCTCTCTGTCTCTCTCTTTCCCTTTCTCTGTCTCTCTCTGTCTCTCTCCGTCTCTCTCTTTCCCTTTCTGTCTCTCTCTCTGTCTCTCTCTGTCTCTATCTTTGTCTCTCTCTATCTCACTATCTCCCTCTCTATCTCTCTCTGTCTCTCTCTGTCTCTCTCTCTCTGTCTCTGTCAGTCTCTCTCACTTTGTCTCTGTCTCTATCTGTCTCTGACTTTGTCTCTGTCTCTGTCTCTCTCTCTCTCTCTGTGTCTCTCTCTGTCTCTCTCTATCTCTCTGTCTTTCTCTTTCTTTCTCTCTTTGTCTCTTTTCTGTCTCTCTCTCTCTCTGTCTCTCTCTGTCTCTCTCTGTCTCTCTCTGTCTCTCTCTCTTTCTCTCTCTGTCTCTCTCTGTGTCTCTCTCAATCTCTCTCTGTCTCTATCTCTGTCTCTCTCTCAGTCTCTCTCTGTCTCTGTCTGTCTCTCTGTCTCCCTCTCTGTCTCTCTCTTTGTCTCTCTCTGTCTCTATCTCTGTCTCTCTTTGTCTCTCTCTATTTCTCTCTCTCTTTGTCTGTCTATCTCTCTCTGTCTCTCTCTGTCTCTCTCTGTCTCTGTCTCTCTCTCTGTCTCCCTCTGTCTCTATCTCTGTCTCTCTCTGTCTCTCTCTGTCTCTATCTGTGTCTCTCTCTGTCTCTCTCAGTCTCTCTCACTCTGTCTCTGTCTCTCTCTATCTCTCTCTTTCTCTCTGTCTCTCTCTGTATCTCTCTCTCTGTCTCTATCTTTGTCTCTCTCTGTCTCTCTCTGTCTCTCTCTGTGTCTCTCTCTGTCTCTCTCTGTGTCTCTCTTTGTCTCTCTTTGTCTCTATCTCTGTCTCTCTCTGTCTCTCTCTCTGTCTCTGTCTCTCTCTGTCTCTCAATCTATCTCTGTCTCTCTCTGTCTCTCTCTGTATCTCTCAGTCTCTCTCTTTGTCTCTCTTTGTTTCCCTCTCTCTCTGTCTCTCTCTGTGTCTCTCTCTGTCTCCCTATGTTTTTCTCTCTGTATGTCTCTGTCTCTCTCTGTCTCTCTCTCTGTCTCTCTCTGTCATTCTCTGTGTCTCTCTCTGTCTCTCCCTGTGTCTCTCTCTGTCTCTCTCTGTCTCTCTCTCTGTCTCTCTCTCTGTCTCTCTCTGTGTCTCTCTCTGTCTCTCTTTGTCTCTATCTCTGTCTCTCTCTGTCTCTCTCTCTGTCTCTGTCTCTCTCTTTCTCTCAATCTATCTCTGTCTCTCTCTGTATCTCTCTTTCTCTCTCTTTGTCTCTCTCTGTCTCCCTCTCTGTATATCTCTCTATTTGTCTCTCTATGTCTCTCTCTCTCTGTATGTCTCTGTCTCTCTCTGCCTCTCTCTCTGTCTCTCTCTCTGTCTCCCTCAGTCTCTCTCACTCTGTCTCTGTCTCTCTCTCTCTGTCTCTCTCTTTGTCTCTGTCTCTCTCTGTCTCTCTCTCTGTGTCTCTCTCTCTGTCTCTCTATGTCTCTCTCTCTGTCTCTCTCTGTCTCTCTCTTTGTCTCTCTCTGTCTCTGTCTGTCTCTGTCTGGATCTCTTTGTCTCTCTCTGTTTCTCCCTCTCTCTGTCTCTCTCTGTGTCTCTCTCTGTCTCTATATGTCTCTCTCTCTCTGTATGTCTCTGTCTCCCTCTGTCTCTTTCTCTCTATCTCTCTCTCAGTCTCTCTCCCTCTGTCTCTGTCTCTTTCTGTCTCTCTCTTTGTCTCTGTGTCTCTCTCTGTCGCTCTCTGTCTCTCTCTGTCTCTCTCTGTCTCTCCCTCTGTCTCTCTCTGTCTCTCTCTCTCTGTTTCGCTCTGTCTCTCTCTGTCTCTCTCTGTCTCTCTCCCTGTCTCTCTCTGTCTCTCACTCTGTCTCTCTCTGTCTCTCTCTCAGTTTCTCTCTGTCTCTATCTGTGTCTCTCTCTGTCTCTCTCTGTCTCTCTCTGTCTCTCTCTCTCTTTCTCTCTCTCTGTCTCTCTCTGTCTCTCTCTGTCTCTCTCTATATATCTCCCTGTCTCTCTCAGTCTCTCTCCCTCTGTCTCTGTCTCTCTCTGTCTCCCTCTCTGTATGTCTCTCTATTTGTCTCTCTATGTCTCTCTCTGTATGTCTCTGTCTTTCTCTGTCTCTCTGTCTTTCTCAGTCTCTCTCACTCTGTCTCTGTATTCTCTCTCTGTCTCCTTCTTTGTCTCTCTCTCTGTCTCTCTCTGTCTCTCTCTTTGTCTCTCTCTGTCTCTCTGTCTCTCTCTGTCTCTCTCTGTCTCTCCCTCTGTCTCTCTCTGTGTCTCTCTCTGTGTCTCTCTCTGTCCCTCTCTGTCTATCTCTGTCTCTCTCTGTCTCTCTCTCTTTCTCTCTCTGTCTCTCTCACTCTGTCTCTCTCTGTTTCTCTTTGTCTCTCTTTTTCTCTCTCCCTGTCTCTCTCTCTGTCTCTCTCTGTCTCTTACTGTGTCTCTCTCTGTCTCTCTCTGTCTCTCTCTCTGTCTCTCTCTGTGTCTCTCTTTGTCTCTCTTTGTCTCTATCTCTGTCTCTCTCTGTCTCTCTCTCTGTCTCTCTCTGTCTCTCAATCTATCTCTGTCTCTCTCTGTCTCTCTCTGTATCTCTCAGTCTCTCTCTTTGTCTCTCTTTGTTTCCCTCTCTCTCTGTCTCTCTCTGTGTCTCTCTCTGTCTCCCTATGTTTTTCTCTCTGTATGTCTCTGTCTCTCTCTGTCTCTCTCTCTGTCTCTCTCTGTCATTCTCTGTGTCTCTCTCTGTCTCTCCCTGTGTCTCTCTCTGTCTCTCTCTGTCTCTCTCTCTGTCTCTCTCTCTGTCTCTCTCTGTGTCTCTCTCTGTCTCTCTTTGTCTCTATCTCTGTCTCTCTCTGTCTCTCTCTCTGTCTCTGTCTCTCTCTTTCTCTCAATCTATCTCTGTCTCTCTCTGTATCTCTCTTTCTCTCTCTTTGTCTCTCTCTGTCTCCCTCTCTGTATATCTCTCTATTTGTCTCTCTATGTCTCTCTCTCTCTCTCTGTATGTCTCTGTCTCTCTCTGCCTCTCTCTCTGTCTCTCTCTGTCTCCCTCAGTCTCTCTCACTCTGTCTCTGTCTCTCTCTCTGTCTCTCTCTTTGTCTCTGTGTCTCTCTCTGTCATTCTCTGTCTCTCCCTTTGTCTCTCTCTCTGTCTCTCTCTCTGTCTCTCTGTTTGACTCTCTTTCTGTCTCTATCTCTCTCTGTTTGACTCTCTGTCTCTGTCTCTCTCTCTGTCTCTCTCTGTCTCTATCTTTGTTTCTCTCTGTCTCACTCTCTCCCTCTCTCTCTCTGTTTCTCTCTGTCTCTTGCTCTGTCTCTTTCTCTGTCTCTCTCTGTCTGTCTCTCTGTCTCTCTCTCTGTCTCACTCTTTGTCTCTCTCTGTCTTTCTCTGTCTCTATCTCTGTCTCTCTCTGTCTCTGTCTGTCT
>NW_028228084.1:0-2500 GCF_978045245.1 Mus caroli | reverse complement strand
CTTTGTCTCTTTTCTGTCTCTCTCTGTGTTTCTCTCTGTCTCTCTCTGTATCTCTCTCTCTTTCTGTCTCTCTCTGTCTCCTTTTCTGTCTCTCACTGTGTTTCTCTCTGTCTCTCTCTGTCTCTCTCTGTGTGTCTGTCTCTTTCTCTGTCTCTCTCTTTGTCTCTTTCTCTGTCTCTCTCTGTCTCTCTTTTTGTCTCTCTCTGTCTCTCCCTGCCTCTCTCTCTATGTCTCTCTCTTTGTCTCTCTCTTTCTCTCTCTCTCTGTGTCTCTCTGTGTTTCTCTCTCTCTGTCTCTCTCTGTTTCTCTCTTTCTCTCTATCTGTGTCTATATCTGTGTCTCTCTCTGTCTCTCTCTCTCTGTCTAACTCTGTCTCTCTCTCTCTATCTCTCTGTGTCTCTGTCTTTCTCACTTTCTCTCTCTGGCTCTCTCTCTTTGTCTCTCTCTCTGTCTCACTATCTGTCTCGTTTTCTGTCTCTCCCTTTGTCTCTGTCTGTCTCTTTCTGTCTTTGTGTCTTTCTCTGTCTCTCTCTGTGTCTCTCTCTGTCTCTCTATGTCTCTCTCTCACTCTGTCTCTCTCAGGCTCTCTCCCTCTGTCTCTCTTTCTCTCTGTCACTCTCTTCTTAAAGAGAGAATTAGAGTAGAGCTGAGGCAATTGTGGACCACACCTTTAGCCTCAGACAGATTTCTGCATTCAAAGTCACCCTGCCTTACAGAGTGACTTCCAAGTCAGCCAGGTCTACACATAGAAACCCTATCTGAAAACAATAATAATAATTGAAAGAAAGAGAAAGAAGAAAGAAAGAAAGAAAGAAAGAAAGAAAGAAAGAAAGAAAGAAAGAAAGAAAAGAAAGAAAGAAAGAAAGAAAGGCAAGAAAGGAAGGAAGAAAATATTTTTAAAAATATTATATGGAAAAAATATTACATGAAAATAATCTTATTTCCAGGAAAAAATATTCCTTGGAAATATGATTTCTTTAATCTGTGTACCCAAGACTAACACAGACACCTACATGCACACAAACATGGAGTAAGAGAGAAAAATAAGGAGGAATGACATGAATTTAACTTACGAAAAAAAAAATTAGAAAAATTAAAAAAATTACAACCAAGCCCTCTAGATGGCAAGTAACCACAATCACAGCAGAAATATTGCACACACACACACAGAAACACACACAATCTCTGTCATTAAATCCAACGTGCCTTCATGATCAAAGTACTTTAGTCAATAGTACTAGAAGAAAGGTATGTCGGGGGCTAGTGAGATGGTTCAGTGGGGAAGAGCACTGACTGCTCTTCCAAATGTACTGAGTTCAAATCCCAGCAACCACATGGTGGCTCACAACCACACATAATGTGATCTGATACCCTCTTCTGGTGCATTTGAAGACAGCTACAGTGAACTTATACTAATAAATAAATCTTTGTCCAGAACAAGTGGGCTTGGCTAGAGCAAGCAGAGGTCCTAAGTTCAATTCCCAACAAACACATGAAGGATCACAACCATCTGTACAACTAAAGTGTGTACTCATATACATAAAATAAATAAATCTAGAAAGAAAGAAAGAAAGAAAGAAAGAAAGAAGGAAGGAAGGAAGGAAGGAAGGAAGGAAGGAAGGAAGGAAGGAAGGAAAGAAGGAAGGAGGGAAGGAAGGAAGGGAAGAATGAAAGGAACATATGTCAGTAAAATAAAAGCCTGAACCTTCTCTGCTTTTGTTTTCTTGTTCCTAGAGGTAGGGTTTCTCTTGGTGTAGCCCAGGCAGTCCTTTCTTTAACTATCAGTGTAGGGTTGGGTAGCCTCAAACTCACACAGGTCCTCTCTGCCTTCGTGTCTGCCTGCCTCTGACACCCACACAGCCTGGCAGAAGCCAGAATCTCTTTTCCCCTCTTATTTATATATTTCTTAGTTTGTTTGGTTACTTGCTTGCTTGTTTGCTGTTATTATTACTTTTAGTTTTCAATGTAAGTGTGTGTGTCACCATGCACCCCCTGAGAATTAATTTTAAAAACCAAAAAAAAAAAAAAAAAAAGGAAATTCTAATCATATAGAAGGTACATATCTGTGCGGCTGTCACAGTGCTCTTTAAGGCTTACTGTAAATAATAAAAATTATGTGTCCTTTACCAAAAAACAGAAGGGAAGGGAGGTGGTAAGCCTGCGTGTTTGTTGTCTGCTGCCTAGATGACTGCATATCAGAAGAAGGCACCAGAAAATAGGTGAAGCCACCATGAAGTTCCTGAAAATTAATTTAAAAAAAAAAAAAAAAAGGAAATTCAAATCACATAGTAGGTAGATATCTGCGCAGCTGTCAGAGTGCTGTTTAAGGCTTACTGTAAATAATAAAAATTGTTATGTGTCTTTTATCCAAAAACAGAAGGGAGGTGGTGTACCTGCATATCTGTTCCTTTCTACTTCCTTGTTCTGTCACTAATTTGCATATTGACCTCAAGAAGATGGAAGGCGACAAGTGGGTGGCAGCCATCTTGTCCTCTGACTG
>NW_028228083.1:0-36037 GCF_978045245.1 Mus caroli | reverse complement strand
AATTCTAAGTTTTTCAGTGCAACTCACTCATATACAATGTACTACACTGTGCATTTCGTCTAATGCGGATTTTCAGTAAATTCTAAGTTTTTCAGTGCAACTCACTCATATACAATGTACTACACTGTGCATTTCGTCTAATGCGGGTTTTTCAGTAAATTCTAAGTTTTTCAGTGCAACTCACTCATATACAATGTACTACACTGTGCATTTCGTCTAATGCGGGTTTTTCAGTAAATTCTAAGTTTTTCAGTGCAACTCACTCATATACAATGTACTACACTGTGCATTTCGTCTAATGCGGGTTTTTCAGTAAATTCTAAGTTTTTCAGTGCAACTCACTCATATACAATGTACTACACTGTGCATTTCGTCTAATGAGGGTTTTTCAGTAAATTCTAAGTTTTTCAGTGCAACTCACTCATATACAATGTACTACACTGTGCATTTCGTCTAATGCGGGTTTTTCAGTAAATTCTAAGTTTTTCAGTGCAACTCACTCATATACAATGTACTACACTGTGCATTTTGTCTAATGCGGGTTTTTCAGTAAATTCTATGTTTTTCAGTGCAACTCACTCATATACAATGTACTACACTGTGCATTTCGTCTAATGCGGGTTTTTCAGTAAATTCTAAGTTTTTCAGTGCAACTCACTCATATACAATGTACTACACTGTGCATTTCGCCTAATGCGGGTTTTTCAGTAAATTCTAAGTTTTTCAGTGCAACTCACTCATATACAATGTACTACACTGTGCATTTCGTCTAATGGGGGTTTTTCAGTAAATTCTAAGTTTTTCAGTGCAACTCAGTCATATACAATGTACTACACTGTGCATTTCGTCTAATGCGGGTTTTTCAGTAAATTCTAAGTTTTTCAGTGCAACTCACTCATATACAATGTACTACACTGTGCATTTCGTCTAATGCGGGTTTTTCAGTAAATTCTAAGTTTTTCAGTGCAACTCACTCATATACAATGTACTACACTGTGCATTTCGTCTAATGCGGGTTTTTCAGTAAATTCTAAGTTTTTCAGTGCAACTCACTCATATACTATGTACTACACTGTGCATTTCGTCTAATGCGGGTTTTTCAGTAAATTCTAAGTTTTTCAGTGCAACTCACTCATATTCTATGTACTACACTGTGCATTTCGTCTAATGCGGGTTTTTCAGTAAATTCTAAGTTTTTCAGTGCAACTCAGTCATATACAATGTACCACACTGTGCATTTCGTCTAATGCGGGTTTTTCAGTAAATTCTAAGTTTTTCAGTGCAACTCACTCATATACAATGTACTACACTGTGCATTTCGTCTAATGCGGGTTTTTCAGTAAATTCTAAGTTTTTCAGTGCAACTCACTCATATACAATGTACTACACTGTGCATTTCGTCTAATGCGGATTTTCAGTAAATTCTAAGTTTTTCAGTGCAACTCACTCATATACAATGTACTACACTGTGCATTTCGTCTAATGCGGGTTTTTCAGTAAATTCTAAGTTTTTCAGTGCAACTCACTCATATACAATGTACTACACTGTGCATTTCGTCTAATGCGGGTTTTTCAGTAAATTCTAAGTTTTTCAGTGCAACTCACTCATATACAATGTACTACACTGTGCATTTCGTCTAATGCGGGTTTTTCAGTAAATTCTAAGTTTTTCAGTGCAACTCACTCATATACAATGTACTACACTGTGCATTTCGTCTAATGCGGGTTTTTCAGTAAATTCTAAGTTTTTCAGTGCAACTCACTCATATACAATGTACTACACTGTGCATTTCGTCTAATGCGGGTTTTTCAGTAAATTCTATGTTTTTCAGTGCAACTCACTCATATACAATGTACTACACTGTGCATTTCGTCTACTGCGGGTTTTTCAGTAAATTCTAAGTTTTTCAGTGCAACTCACTCATATACAATGTACTACACTGTGCATTTCGTCTAATGGGGGTTTTTCAGTAAATTCTAAGTTTTTCAGTGCAACTCACTCATATACAATGTACTACACTGTGCATTTCGTCTAATGCGGGTTTTTCAGTAAATTCTAAGTTTTTCAGTGCAACTCACTCATATACAATGTACTACACTGTGCATTTCGTCTAATGCGGGTTTTTCAGTAAATTCTAAGTTTTTCAGTGCAACTCACTCATATACAATGTACTACACTGTGCATTTCGTCTAATGCGGGTTTTTCAGTAAATTCTAAGTTTTTCAGTGCAACTCACTCATATACAATGTACTACACTGTGCATTTCGTCTAATGCGGGTTTTTCAGTAAATTCTAAGTTTTTATGTGCAACTCACTCATATACAATGTACTACACTGTGCATTACGTCTAATGCGGGTTTTTCAGTAAATTCTAAGTTTTTCAGTGCAACTCACTCATATACAATGTACTACACTGTGCATTTCGTCTAATGCGGGTTTTTCAGTAAATTCTAAGTTTTTCAGTGCAACTCACTCATATACAATGTACTACACTGTGCATTTCGTCTAATGCGGGTTTTTCAGTAAATTCTATGTTTTTCAGTGCAACTCACTCATATACAATGTACTACACTGTGCATTTCGTCTAATGCGGGTTTTTCAGTAAATTCTAAGTTTTTCAGTGCAACTCACTCATATACAATGTACTACACTGTGCATTTCGTCTAATGCGGGTTTTTCAGTAAATTCTAAGTTTTTCAGTGCAACTCACTCATATACAATGTACTACACTGTGCATTTCGTCTAATGGGGGTTTTTCAGTAAATTCTAAGTTTTTCAGTGCAACTCACTCATATACAATGTACTACACTGTGCATTTCGTCTAATGGGGGTTTTTCAGTAAATTCTAAGTTTTTCAGTGCAACTCACTCATATACAATGTACTACACTGTGCATTTCGTCTAATGCGGGTTTTTCAGTAAATTCTAAGTTTTTCAGTGCAACTCACTCATATACAATGTACTACACTGTGCATTTCGTCTAATGCGGGTTTTTCAGTAAATTCTAAGTTTTTCAGTGCAACTCACTCATATACAATGTACTACACTGTGCATTTCGTCTAATGCGGGTTTTTCAGTAAATTCTAAGTTTTTCAGTGCAACTCACTCATATACAATGTACTACACTGTGCATTTCGTCTAATGCAGGTTTTTCAGTAAATTCTAAGTTTTTCAGTGCAACTCACTCATATACAGTGTACTACACTGTGCATTTCGTCTAATGCGGGTTTTTCAGTAAATTCTAAGTTTTTCAGTGCAACTCACTCATATACAATGTACTACACTGTGCATTTCGTCTAATGCGGGTTTTTCAGTAAATTCTAAGTTTTTCAGTGCAACTCACTCATATACAATGTACTACACTGTGCATTTCGTCTAATGCGGGTTTTTCAGTAAATTCTAAGTTTTTCAGTGCAACTCACTCATATACAATGTACTACACTGTGCATTTCGTCTAATGCGGGTTTTTCAGTAAATTCTAAGTTTTTCAGTGCAACTCACTCATATACAATGTACTACACTGTGCATTTCGTCTAATGCGGGTTTTTCAGTAAATTCTAAGTTTTTCAGTGCAACTCACTCATATACAATATACTTCACTGTGCATTTCGTCTAATGCGGGTTTTTCAGTAAATTCTAAGTTTTTCAGTGCAACTCACTCATATACAATGTACTACACTGTGCATTTCGTCTAATGTGGGTTTTTCAGTAAATTCTAAGTTTTTCAGTGCAACTCACTCATATACAATGTACTACACTGTGCATTTCGTCTAATGCGGGTTTTTCAGTAAATTCTAAGTTTTTCAGTGCAACTCACTCATATACAATGTACTACACTGTGCATTTCGTCTAATGCGGGTTTTTCAGTAAATTCTAAGTTTTTCAGTGCAACTCACTCATATACTATGTACTACACTGTGCATTTCGTCTAATGCGGGTTTTTCAGTAAATTCTAAGTTTTTCAGTGCAACTCACTCATATACTATGTACTACAGTGTGCATTTCGTCTAATGCGGGTTTTTCAGTAAATCCTAAGTTTTTCAGTGCAACTCACTCATATACAATGTACTACACTGTGCATTTCGTCTAATGCGGGTTTTTCAGTAAATCCTAAGTTTTTCAGTGCAACTCACTCATATACAATGTACTACACTGTGCATTTCGTCTAATGCGGGTTTTTCAGTAAATTCTAAGTTTTTCAGTGCAACTCACTCATATACAATGTACTACACTGTGCATTTCGTCTAATGCGGGTTTTTCAGTAAATTCTAAGTTTTTCAGTGCAACTCACTCATATACAGTGTACTACACTGTGCATTTCGTCTAATGCGGGTTTTTCAGTAAATTCTAAGTTTTTCAGTGCAACTCACTCATATACAATGTACTACACTGTGCATTTCGTCTAATGCGGGTTTTTCAGTAAATTCTAAGTTTTTCAGTGCAACTCACTCATATACAATGTACTACACTGTGCATTTCGTCTAATGCGGGTTTTTCAGTAAATTCTAAGTTTTTCAGTGCAACTCACTCATATACAATGTACTACAGTGTGCATTTCGTCTAATGCGGGTTTTTCAGTAAATTCTAAGTTTTTCAGTGCAACTCACTCATATACAATGTACTACACTGTGCATTTCGTCTAATGCGGGTTTTTCAGTAAATTCTAAGTTTTTCAGTGCAACTCACTCATATACTATGTACTACACTGTGCATTTCGTCTAATGCGGGTTTTTCAGTAAATTCTAAGTTTTTCAGTGCAACTCACTCATATACTATGTACTACAGTGTGCATTTCATCTAATGCGGGTTTTTCAGTAAATTCTAAGTTTTTCAGTGCAACTCACTCATATACAATGTACTACACTGTGCATTTCGTCTAATGCGGGTTTTTCAGTAAATTCTAAGTTTTTCAGTGCAACTCACTCATATACAATGTACTACACTGTGCATTTCGTCTAATGCGGGTTTTTCAGTAAATTCTAAGTTTTTCAGTGCAACTCACTCATATACAATGTACTACACTGTGCATTTCGTCTAATGCGGGTTTTTCAGTAAATTCTAAGTTTTTCAGTGCAACTCACTCATATACAATGTACTACACTGTGCATTTCGTCTAATGCGGGTTTTTCAGTAAATTCAAGTTTTTCAGTGCAACTCACTGATATACAATGTACTACACTGTGCATTTCGTCTAATGAGGGTTTTTCAGTAAATTCTAAGTTTTTCAGTGCAACTCACTCATATACAATGTACTACGGTGTGCATTTCGTCTAATGCGGGTTTTTCAGTAAATTCTAAGTTTTTCAGTGCAACTCACTCATATACAATGTACTACACTGTGCATTTCGTCTAATGCGGGTTTTTCAGTAAATTCTAAGTTTTTCAGTGCAACTCACTCATATACTATGTACTACACTGTGCATGTCGTCTAATGCGGTTTTTTCAGTAAATTCTAAGTTTTTCAGTGCAACTCACTCATATACTATGTACTACACTGTGCATTTCGTCTAATGCGGGTTTTTCAGTAAATTCTAAGTTTTTCAGTGCAACTCACTCATATACAATGTACTACACTGTGCATTTCGACTAATGCGGGTTTTTCAGTAAATTCTAAGTTTTTCAGTGCAACTCACTCATATACAATGTACTACACTGTGCATTTCGTCTAATGCGGGTTTTTCAGTAAATTCTAAGTTTTTCAGTGCAACTCACTCATATACAATGTACTACACTGTGCATTTCGTCTAATGCGGGTTTTTCAGTAAATTCTAAATTTTTCAGTGCAACTCACTCATATACAATGTACTACACTGTGCATTTCGTCTAATGCGGGTTTTCAGTAAATTCTAAGTTTTTCAGTGCAACTCAATCATATACAATGTACTACACTGTGCATTTCTTCTAATGCGGGTTTTTCAGTAAATTCTAAGTTTTTCAGTGCAACTCACTCATATACAATGTACTACACTGTGCATTTCGTCTAAATCGGGTTTTTCAGTAAATTCTAAGTTTTTCAGTGCAACTCACTCATATACAATGTACTACACTGTGCATTTCGTCTAATGCGAGTTTTTCAGTAAATTCTAAGTTTTTCAGTGCAACTCACTCATATACAATGTACTACAGTGTGCATTTCGTCTAATGCGGGTTTTTCAGTAAATTCTAAGTTTTTCAGTGCAACTCACTCATATACAATGTACTACACTGTGCATTTCGTCTAATGCGGGTTTTTCAGTAAATTCTAAGTTTTTCAGTGCAACTCACTCATATACTATGTACTACACTGTGCATTTCGTCTAATGCGGGTTTTTCAGTAAATTCTAAGTTTTTCAGTGCAACTCACTCATATACTATGTACTACACTGTGCATTTCGTCTAATGCGGGTTTTTCAGTAAATTCTAAGTTTTTCAGTGCAACTCACTCATATACAATGTACTACACTGTGCATTTCGTCTAATGCGGGTTTTTCAGTAAATTCTAAGTTTTTCAGTGCAACTCACTCATATACAATGTACTACACTGTGCATTTCGTCTAATGCGGGTTTTTCAGTAAATTCTAAGTTTTTCAGTGCAACTCACTCATATACAATGTACTACACTGTGCATTTCGTCTAATGCGGGTTTTTCAGTAAATTCTAAGTTTTTCAGTGCAACTCACTCATATACAATGTACTACACTGTGCATTTCGTCTAATGCGGGTTTTTCAGTAAATTCTAAGTTTTTCAGTGCAACTCACTCATATACAATGTACTACACTGTGCATTTCGTCTAATGCGGGTTTTTCAGTAAATTCTAAGTTTTTCAGTGCAACTCACTCATATACTATGTACTACACTGTGCATTTCGTCTAATGCGGGTTTTTCAGTAAATTCTAAGTTTTTCAGTGCAACTCACTCATATACTATGTACTACACTGTGCATTTCGTCTAATGCGGGTTTTTCAGTAAATTCTAAGTTTTTCAGTGCAACTCACTCATATACAATGTACTACACTGTGCATTTCGTCTAATGCGGGTTTTTCAGTAAATTCTAAGTTTTTCAGTGCAACTCACTCATATACTATGTACTACACTGTGCATTTCGTCTAATGCGGGTTTTTCAGTAAATTCTAAGTTTTTCAGTGCAACTCACTCATATACAATGTACTACACTGTGCATTTCGTCTAATGCGGGTTTTTCAGTAAATTCTAAGTTTTTCAGTGCAACTCACTCATATACAATGTACTACACTGTGCATTTCGTCTAATGCGGGTTTTTCAGTAAATTCTAAGTTTTTCAGTGCAATTCACTCATATACAATGTACTACACTGTGCATTTCGTCTAATGCGGGTTTTTCAGTAAATTCTAAGTTTTTCAGTGCAACTCACTCATATACAATGTACTACAGTGTGCATTTCGTATAATGCGGGTTTTTCAGTAAATTCTAAGTTTTTCAGTGCAACTCACTCATATATAATGTACTACACTGTGCATTTCGTCTAATGCGGGTTTTTCAGTAAATTCTAAGTTTTTCAGTGCAACTCACTCATATACAGTGTACTACACTGTGCATTTCGTCTAATGAGGGTTTTTCAGTAAATTCTAAGTTTTTCAGTGCAACTCACTCATATACAATGTACTACAGTGTGCATTTCTTCTAATGCGGGTTGTTCAGTAAATTCTAAGTTTTTCAGTGCAACTCACTCATATACAATGTACTACACTGTGCATTTCGTCTAATGCGGATTTTTCAGTAAATTCTAAGTTTTTCAGTGCAACTCACTCATATACTATGTACTACACTGTGCATTTCGTCTAATGCGGTTTTTTCAGTAAATTCTAAGTTTTTCAGTGCAACTCACTCATATACTATGTACTACACTGTGCATTTCGTCTAATGCGGGTTTTTCAGTAAATTCTAAGTTTTTCAGTGCAACTCACTCATATACAATGTACTACACTGTGCATTTCGTCTAATGCGGGTTTTTCAGTAAATTCTAAGTTTTTCAGTGCAACTCACTCATATACAATGTACTACACTGTGCATTTCGTCTAATGCGGGTTTTTCAGTAAATTCTAAGTTTTTCAGTGCAACTCAATCATATAAAATGTACTACACTGTGCATTTCGTCTAATGCGGGTTTTTCAGTAAATTCTAAGTTTTTCAGTGCAACTCACTCATATACAATGTACTACACTGTGCATTTCGTCTAATGCGGGTTTTTCAGTAAATTCTAAGTTTTTCACTGCAACTCACTCATATACAATGTACTACACTGTGCATTTCGTCTAATGCGGGTTTTTCAGTAAATTCTAAGTTTTTCAGTGCAACTCACTCATATACTATGTACTACACTGTGCATTTCGTCTAAATGCGGGTTTTTCAGTAAATTCTAAGTTTTTCAGTGCAACTCACTCATATACTATGTACTACACTGTGCATTTCGTCTAATGCGGGTTTTTCAGTAAATTCTAAGTTTTTCAGTGCAACTCACTCATATACAATGTACTACACTGTGCATTTCGTCTAATGCGGGTTTTTCAGTAAATTCTAAGTTTTCCAGTGCAACTCACTCATATACAATGTACAACACTGTGCATTTCGTCTAATGCGGGTTTTTCAGTAAATTCTAAATTTTCCAGTGCAACTCACTCATATAAAATGTACTACACTGTGCATTTCGTCTAATGCTGGTTTTTCAGTAAATTCTAAATTTTTCAGTGCACCTCACTCATATACAATGTACTACACTGTGCATTTCGTCTAATGCGGGTTTTCAGTAAATTCTAAGTTTTTCAGTGCAACTCACTCATATACAATGTACTACACTGTGCATTTCGTCTAATGCGGGTTTTTCAGTAAATTCTAAGTTTTTCACTGCAACTCACTCATATACAATGTACTACACTGTGCATTTCGTCTAATGCGGGTTTTTCAGTAAATTCTAAGTTTTTCAGTGCAACTCACTCATATACTATGTACTACACTGTGCATTTCGTCTAATGCGGGTTTTTCAGTAAATTCTAAGTTTTTCAGTGCAACTCACTCATATACTATGTACTACACTGTGCATTTCGTCTAATGCGGGTTTTTCAGTAAATACTAAGTTTTTCAGTGCAACTCACTCATATACAATGTACTACACTGTGCATTTCGTCTAATGCGGGTTTTTCAGTAAATTCTAAGTTTTCCAGTGCAACTCACTCATATACAATGTACTACACTGTGCATTTCGTCTAATGCGGGTTTTTCAGTAAATTCTAAGTTTTTCAGTGCAACTCACTCATATACAATGTACTACACTGTGCATTTCGTCTAATGCTGGTTTTTCAGTAAATTCTAAGTTTTTCAGTGCAACTCACTCATATACAATGTACTACACTGTGCATTTCGTCTAATGCGGGTTTTCAGTAAATTCTATGTTTTTCAGTGCAACTCACTCATATACAATGTACTACACTGTGCATTTCGTCTAATGCGGGTTTTTCAGTAAATTCTAAGTTTTTCAGTGCAACTCACTCATATACAATGTACTACACTGTGCATTTCGTCTAATGCGGGTTTTTCCGTAAATTCTAAGTTTTTCAGTGCAACTCACTCATATACAATGTACTACACTGTGCATTTCGTCTAATGCAGGTTTTTCAGTAAATTCTAAGTTTTTCAGTGCAACTCACTCATATACAATGTACTTCACTGTGCATTTCGTCTAATGCGGGTTTTTCAGTAAATTCTAAGTTTTTCAGTGCAACTCACTCATATACAATGTACTACACTGTGCATTTCGTCTAATGCGGGTTTTTCAGTAAATTCTAAGTTTTTCAGTGCAACTCACTCATATACAATGTACTACACTGTGCATTTCGTCTAATGCGGGTTTTTCAGTAAATTCTAAGTTTTTCAGTGCAACTCACTCATATACAATGTACTACACTGTGCATTTCGTCTAATGCGGGGTTTCAGTAAATTCTAAGTTTTTCAGTGCAACTCACTCATATACTATGTACTTCACTGTGCATTTCGTCTAATGCGGGTTTTTCAGTAAATTCTAAGTTTTTCAGTGCAACTCACTCATATACAATGTACTACACTGTGCATTTCGTCTAATGCGGGTTTTTCAGTAAATTCTAAGTTTTTCAGTGCAACTCACTCATATACAATGTACTACACTGTGCATTTCGTCTAATGAGGGTTTTTCAGTAAATTCTAAGTTTTTCAGTGCAACTCACTCATATACAATGTACTACACTGTGCATTTCGTCTAATGCGGGTTTTTCAGTAAATTCTAATTTTTTCAGTGCAACTCACTCATATACAATGTACTACACTGTGCATTTCGTCTAATGCGGGTTTTTCAGTAAATTCTAAGTTTTTCAGTGCAACTCACTCATATACAATGTACTACACTGTGCATTTCGTCTAATGCGGGTTTTTCAGTAAATTCTAAGTTTTTCAGTGCAACTCACTCATATACAATGTACTACAGTGTGCATTTCGTCTAATGCGGGTTTTTCAGTAAATTCTAAGTTTTTCAGTGCAACTCACTCATATACAATGTACTACACTGTGCATTTCGTCTAATGCGGGTTTTTCAGTAAATTCTAAGTTTTTCAGTGCAACTCACTCATATACTATGTACTACACTGTGCATTTCGTCTAATGCGGGTTTTTCAGTAAATTCTAAGTTTTTCAGTGCAACTCACTCATATACTATGTACTACAGTATGCATTTCGTCTAATGCGGGTTTTTCAGTAAATTCTAAGTTTTTCAGTGCAACTCACTCATATACAATGTACTACACTGTGCATTTCGTCTAATGCGGGTTTTTCAGTAAATTCTAAGTTTTTCAGTGCAACTCACTCATATACAATGTACTACACTGTGCATTTCGTCTAATGCGGGTTTTTCAGTAAATTCTAAGTTTTTCAGTGCAACTCACTCATATACAATGTACTACACTGTGCATTTCGTCTAATGCGGGTTTTTCAGTAAATTCTAAGTTTTTCAGTGCAACTCACTCATATACAATGTACTACACTGTGCATTTCGTCTAATGCGGGTTTTTCAGTAAATTCAAGTTTTTCAGTGCAACTCACTCATATACAATGTACTACACTGTGCATTTCGTCTAATGAGGGTTTTTCAGTAAATTCTAAGTTTTTCAGTGCAACTCACTCATATTCAATGTACTACACTGTGCATTTCGTCTAATGCGGGTTTTTCAGTAAATTCTAAGTTTTTCAGTGCAACTCACTCATATACAATGTACTACAGTGTGCATTTCGTCTAATGCGGGTTTTTCAGTAAATTCTAAGTTTTTTAGTGCAACTCACTCATATACAATGTACTACACTGTGCATTTCGTCTAATGCGGGTTTTCAGTAAATTCTATGTTTTTCAGTGCAACTCACTCATATACAATGTACTACACTGTGCATTTCGTCTAATGCGGGTTTTTCAGTAAATTCTAAGTTTTTCAGTGCAACTCACTCATATACAATGTACTACACTGTGCATTTCGTCTAATGCGGGTTTTTCCGTAAATTCTAAGTTTTTCAGTGCAACTCACTCATATACAATGTACTACACTGTGCATTTCGTCTAATGCGGGTTTTTCAGTAAATTCTAAGTTTTTCAGTGCAACTCACTCATATACAATGTACTTCACTGTGCATTTCGTCTAATGCGGGTTTTTCAGTAAATTCTAAGTTTTTCAGTGCAACTCACTCATATACAATGTACTACACTGTGCATTTCGTCTAATGCAGGTTTTTCAGTAAATTCTAAATTTTTCAGTGCAACTCACTCATATACAATGTACTACACTGTGCATTTCGTCTAATGCGGGTTTTTCAGTAAATTCTAAGTTTTTCAGTGCAACTCACTCAGTATACAATGTACTACACTGTGCATTTCGTCTAATGCGGGTTTTTCAGTAAATTCTAAGTTTTTCAGTGCAACTCACTCATATACTATGTACTTCACTGTGCATTTCGTCTAATGCGGGTTTTTCAGTAAATTCTAAGTTTTTCAGTGCAACTCACTCATATACAATGTACTACACTGTGCATTTCGTCTAATGCGGGTTTTTCAGTAAATTCTAAGTTTTTCAGTGCAACTCACTCATATACAATGTACTACACTGTGCATTTCGTCTAATGAGGGTTTTTCAGTAAATTCTAAGTTTTTCAGTGCAACTCACTCATATACAATGTACTACACTGTGCATTTCGTCTAATGCGGGTTTTTCAGTAAATTCTAAGTTTTTCAGTGCAACTCACTCATATACAATGTACTACACTGTGCATTTCGTCTAATGCGGGTTTTTCAGTAAATTCTAAGTTTTTCAGTGCAACTCACTCATATACAATGTACTACAGTGTGCATTTCGTCTAATGCGGGTTTTTCAGTAAATTCTAAGTTTTTCAGTGCAACTCACTCATATACTATGTACTACACTGTGCATTTCGTCTAATGCGGGTTTTTCAGTAAATTCTAAGTTTTTCAGTGCAACTCACTCATATACTATGTACTACACTGTGCATTTCGTCTAATGCGGGTTTTTCAGTAAATTCTAAGTTTTTCAGTGCAACTCACTCATATACTATGTACTACAGTGTGCATTTCGTCTAATGCGGGTTTTTCAGTAAATTCTAAGTTTTTCAGTGCAACTCACTCATATACAATGTACTACACTGTGCATTTCGTCTAATGCGGGTTTTTCAGTAAATTCTAAGTTTTTCAGTGCAACTCACTCATATACAATGTACTACACTGTGCATTTCGTCTAATGCGGGTTTTTCAGTAAATTCTAAGTTTTTCAGTGCAACTCACTCATATACAATGTACTACACTGTGCATTTCGTCTAATGCGGGTTTTTCAGTAAATTCTAAGTTTTTCAGTGCAACTCACTCATATACAATGTACTACACTGTGCATTTCGTCTAATGCGGGTTTTTCAGTAAATTCAAGTTTTTCAGTGCAACTCACTCATATACAATGTACTACACTGTGCATTTCGTCTAATGAGGGTTTTTCAGTAAATTCTAAGTTTTTCAGTGCAACTCACTCATATACAATGTACTACAGTGTGCATTTCGTCTAATGCGGGTTTTTCAGTAAATTCTAAGTTTTTCAGTGCAACTCACTCATATACAATGTACTACACTGTGCATTTCGTCTAATGCGGGTTTTTCAGTAAATTCTAAGTTTTCCAGTGCAACTCACTCATATACAATGTACTACACTGTGCATTTCGTCTAATGCGGGTTTTTCAGTAAATTCTAAGTTTTCCAGTGCAACTCACTCATATACAATGTACTACACTGTGCATTTCGTCTAATGCTGGTTTTTCAGTAAATTCTAAGTTTTTTAGTGCAACTCACTCATATACAATGTACTACACTGTGCATTTCGTCTAATGCAGGTTTTCAGTAAATTCTAAGTTTTTCAGTGCAACTCACTCATATACAATGTACTACACTGTGCATTTCGTCTAATGCGGGTTTTTCAGTAAATTCTAAGTTTTTCAGTGCAACTCACTCATATACAATGTACTAAACTGTGCATTTCGTCTAATGCGGGTTTTTCCGTAAATTCTAAGTTTTTCAGTGCAACTCACTCATATACAATGTACTACACTGTGCATTTCGTCTAATGCGGGTTTTTCAGTAAATTCTAAGTTTTTCAGTGCAACTCACTCATATACAATGTACTTCACTGTGCATTTCGTCTAATGCGGGTTTTTCAGTAAATTCTAAGTTTTTCAGTGCAACTCACTCATATACAATGTACTACACTGTGCATTTCGTCTAATGCGGGTTTTTCAGTAAATTCTAAGTTTTTCAGTGCAACTCACTCATATACAATGTACTACACTGTGCATTTCGTCTAATGCGGGTTTTTCAGTAATTTCTAAGTTTTTCAGTGCAACTCACTCATATACAATGTACTACACTGTGCATTTCGTCTAATGCTGGTTTTTCAGTAAATTCTAAGTTTTTCAGTGCAACTCACTCATATACAATGTACTACACTGTGCATTTCGTCTAATGCGGGTTTTTCAGTAAATTCTAAGTTTTTCAGTGCAACTCACTCATATACAATGTACTACACTGTGCATTTCGTCTAATGCGGGTTTTTCAGTAAATTCTAAGTTTTTCAGTGCAACTCACTCATATACAATGTACTACACTGTGCATTTCGTCTAATGCGGGTTTTTCAGTAAATTCTAAGTTTTTCAGTGCAACTCACTCATATACAATGTACTACACTGTGCATTTCGTCTAATGCGGGTTTTTCAGTAAATTCTAAGTTTTTCAGTGCAACTCACTCATATACAATGTACTACACTGTGCATTTCGTCTAATGAGGGTTTTTCAGTAAATTCTAAGTTTTTCAGTGCAACTCACTCATATACAATGTACTACACTGTGCATTTCTTCTAATGCGGGTTGTTCAGTAAATTCTAAGTTTTTCAGTGCAACTCACTCATATACAATGTACTACACTGTGCATTTCGTCTAATGCGGGTTTTTCAGTAAATTCTAAGTTTTTCAGTGCAACTCACTCATATACTATGTACTACACTGTGCATTTCGTCTAATGCGGTTTTTTCAGTAAATTCTAAGTTTTTCAGTGCAACTCACTCATATACTATGTACTACACTCTGCATTTCGTCTAATGCGGGTTTTTCAGTAAATTCTAAGTTTTTCAGTGCAACTCACTCATATAAAATGTACTACACTGTGCATTTCGTCTAATGCGGGTTTTTCAGTAAATTCTAAGTTTTCCAGTGCAACTCACTCATATACAATGTACAACACTGTGCATTTCGTCTAATGCGGGTTTTTCAGTAAATTCTAAGTTTTCCAGTGCAACTCACTCATATACAATGTACTACACTGTGCATTTCGTCTAATGCTGGTTTTTCAGTAAATTCTAAGTTTTTCAGTGCACCTCACTCATATACAATGTACTACACTGTGCATTTCGTCTAATGCGGGTTTTCAGTAAATTCTAAGTTTTTCAGTGCAACTCACTCATATACAATGTACTCCACTGTGCATTTCGTCTAATGCGGGTTTTTCAGTAAATTCTAAGTTTTTCACTGCAACTCACTCATATACAATGTACTACACTGTGCATTTCGTCTAATGCGGGTTTTTCAGTAAATTCTAAGTTTTTCAGTGCAACTCACTCATATACTATGTACTACACTGTGCATTTCGTCTAATGCGGGTTTTTCAGTAAATTCTAAGTTTTTCAGTGCAACTCACTCATATACTATGTACTACACTGTGCATTTCGTCTAATGCGGGTTTTTCAGTAAATACTAAGTTTTTCAGTGCAACTCACTCATATACAATGTACTACACTGTGCATTTCGTCTAATGCGGGTTTTTCAGTAAATTCTAAGTTTTTCAGTGCAACTCACTCATATACAATGTACTACACTGTGCATTTCGTCTAATGCGGGTTTTTCAGTAAATTCTAAGTTTTCCAGTGCAACTCACTCATATACAATGTACTACACTGTGCATTTCGTCTAATGCTGGTTTTTCAGTAAATTCTAAGTTTTCCAGTGCAACTCACTCATATACAATGTACTACACTGTGCATTTCGTCTAATGCTGGTTTTTCAGTAAATTCTAAGTTTTTCAGTGCAACTCACTCATATACAATGTACTACACTGTGCATTTCGTCTAATGCGGGTTTTCAGTAAATTCTATGTTTTTCAGTGCAACTCACTCATATACAATGTACTACACTGTGCATTTCGTCTAATGCGGGTTTTTCAGTAAATTCTAAGTTTTTCAGTGCAACTCACTCATATACAATGTACTACACTGTGCATTTCGTCTAATGCGGGTTTTTCCGTAAATTCTAAGTTTTTCAGTGCAACTCACTCATATACAATGTACTACACTGTGCATTTCGTCTAATGCGGGTTTTTCAGTAAATTCTAAGTTTTTCAGTGCAACTCACTCATATACAATGTACTTCACTGTGCATTTCGTCTAATGCGGGTTTTTCAGTAAATTCTAAGTTTTTCAGTGCAACTCACTCATATACAATGTACTACACTGTGCATTTCGTCTAATGCGGGTTTTTCAGTAAATTCTAAGTTTTTCAGTGCAACTCACTCATATACAATGTACTACACTGTGCATTTCGTCTAATGCGGGTTTTTCAGTAAATTCTAAGTTTTTCAGTGCAACTCACTCATATACAATGTACTACACTGTGCATTTCGTCTAATGCGGGTTTTTCAGTAAATTCTAAGTTTTTCAGTGCAACTCACTCATATACTATGTACTTCACTGTGCATTTCGTCTAATGCGGGTTTTTCAGTAAATTCTAAGTTTTTCAGTGCAACTCACTCATATACAATGTACTACACTGTGCATTTCGTCTAATGCGGGTTTTTCAGTAAATTCTAAGTTTTTCAGTGCAACTCACTCATATACAATGTACTACACTGTGCATTTCGTCTAATGAGGGTTTTTCAGTAAATTCTAAGTTTTTCAGTGCAACTCACTCATATACAATGTACTACACTGTGCATTTCGTCTAATGCGGGTTTTTCAGTAAATTCTAATTTTTTCAGTGCAACTCACTCATATACAATGTACTACACTGTGCATTTCGTCTAATGCGGGTTTTTCAGTAAATTCTAAGTTTTTCAGTGCAACTCACTCATATACAATGTACTACACTGTGCATTTCGTCTAATGCGGGTTTTTCAGTAAATTCTAAGTTTTTCAGTGCAACTCACTCATATACAATGTACTACAGTGTGCATTTCGTCTAAAGCGGGTTTTTCAGTAAATTCTAAGTTTTTCAGTGCAACTCACTCATATACAATGTACTACACTGTGCATTTCGTCTAATGCGGGTTTTTCAGTAAATTCTAAGTTTTTCAGTGCAACTCACTCATATACTATGTACTACACTGTGCATTTCGTCTAATGCGGGTTTTTCAGTAAATTCTAAGTTTTTCAGTGCAACTCACTCATATACTATGTACTACAGTGTGCATTTCGTCTAATGCGGGTTTTTCAGTAAATTCTAAGTTTTTCAGTGCAACTCACTCATATACAATGTACTACACTGTGCATTTCGTCTAATGCGGGTTTTTCAGTAAATTCTAAGTTTTTCAGTGCAACTCACTCATATACAATGTACTACACTGTGCATTTCGTCTAATGCGGGTTTTTCAGTAAATTCTAAGTTTTTCAGTGCAACTCACTCATATACAATGTACTACACTGTGCATTTCGTCTAATGCGGGTTTTTCAGTAAATTCTAAGTTTTTCAGTGCAACTCACTCATATACAATGTACTACACTGTGCATTTCGTCTAATGCGGGTTTTTCAGTAAATTCAAGTTTTTCAGTGCAACTCACTCATATACAATGTACTACACTGTGCATTTCGTCTAATGAGGGTTTTTCAGTAAATTCTAAGTTTTTCAGTGCAACTCACTCATATACAATGTACTACAGTGTGCATTTCGTCTAATGCGGGTTTTTCAGTAAATTCTAAGTTTTTCAGTGCAACTCACTCATATACAATGTACTACACTGTGCATTTCGTCTAATGCGGGTTTTTCAGTAAATTCTAAGTTTTCCAGTGCAACTCACTCATATACAATGTACTACACTGTGCATTTCGTCTAATGCGGGTTTTTCAGTAAATTCTAAGTTTTCCAGTGCAACTCACTCATATACAATGTACTACACTGTGCATTTCGTCTAATGCTGGTTTTTCAGTAAATTCTAAGTTTTTTAGTGCAACTCACTCATATACAATGTACTACACTGTGCATTTCGTCTAATGCGGGTTTTCAGTAAATTCTAAGTTTTTCAGTGCAACTCACTCATATACAATGTACTACACTGTGCATTTCGTCTAATGCGGGTTTTTCAGTAAATTCTAAGTTTTTCAGTGCAACTCACTCATATACAATGTACTACACTGTGCATTTCGTCTAATGCGGGTTTTTCAGTAAATTCAAGTTTTTCAGTGCAACTCACTCATATACAATGTACTACACTGTGCATTTCGTCTAATGAGGGTTTTTCAGTAAATTCTAAGTTTTTCAGTGCAACTCACTCATATACAATGTACTACAGTGTGCATTTCGTCTAATGCGGGTTTTTCCGTAAATTCTAAGTTTTTCAGTGCAACTCACTCATATACAATGTACTACACTGTGCATTTCGTCTAATGCGGGTTTTTCAGTAAATTCTAAGTTTTTCAGTGCAACTCACTCATATACAATGTACTACACTGTGCATTTCGTCTAATGCGGGTTTTCAGTAATTTCTAAGTTTTTCAGTGCAACTCACTCATATACAATGTACTACACTGTGCATTTCGTCTAATGCGGGTTTTTCAGTAAATTCTAAGTTTTTCAGTGCAACTCACTCATATACAATGTACTACACTGTGCATTTCGTCTAATGCGGGTTTTTCAGTAAATTCTAAGTTTTTCAGTGCAACTCACTCATATACAATGTACTACACTGTGCATTTCGTCTAATGCGGGTTTTTCAGTAAATTCTAAGTTTTTCAGTGCAACTCACTCATATACAATGTACTACAGTGTGCATTTCGTCTAATGCGGGTTTTTCAGTAAATTCTAAGTTTTTCAGTGCAACTCACTCATATACAATGTACTACACTGTGCATTTCGTCTAATGCGGGTTTTTCAGTAAATTCTAAGTTTTTCAGTGCAACTCACTCATATACTATGTACTACACTGTGCATTTCGTCTAATGCGGGTTTTTCAGTAAATTCTAAGTTTTTCAGTGCAACTCACTCATATACTATGTACTACAGTGTGCATTTCGTCTAATGCGGGTTTTTCAGTAAATTCTAAGTTTTTCAGTGCAACTCACTCATATACAATGTACTACACTGTGCATTTCGTCTAATGCGGGTTTTTCAGTAAATTCTAAGTTTTTCAGTGCAACTCACTCATATACAATGTACTACACTGTGCATTTCGTCTAATGCGGGTTTTTCAGTAAATTCTAAGTTTTTCAGTGCAACTCACTCATATACAATGTACTACACTGTGCATTTCGTCTAATGCGGGTTTTTCAGTAAATTCTAAGTTTTTCAGTGCAACTCACTCATATACAATGTACTACACTGTGCATTTCGTCTAATGAGGGTTTTTCAGTAAATTCTAAGTTTTTCAGTGCAACTCACTCATATACAATGTACTACAGTGTGCATTTCTTCTAATGCGGGTTGTTCAGTAAATTCTAAGTTTTTCAGTGCAACTCACTCATATACAATGTACTACACTGTGCATTTCGTCTAATGCGGGTTTTTCAGTAAATTCTAAGTTTTTCAGTGCAACTCACTCATATACTATGTACTACACTGTGCATTTCGTCTAATGCGGTTTTTTCAGTAAATTCTAAGTTTTTCAGTGCAACTCACTCATATACTATGTACTACACTGTGCATTTCGTCTAATGCGGGTTTTTCAGTAAATTCTAAGTTTTTCAGTGCAACTCACTCATATACAATGTACTACACTGTGCATTTCGTCTAATGCGGGTTTTTCAGTAAATTCTAAGTTTTTCAGTGCAACTCACTCATATACAATGTACTACACTGTGCATTTCGTCTAATGCGGGTTTTTCAGTAAATTCTAAGTTTTTCAGTGCAACTCACTCATATACAATGTACTACACTGTGCATTTCGTCTAATGCGGGTTTTTCAGTAAATTCTAAGTTTTTCAGTGCAACTCACTCATATACAATGTACTACACTGTGCATTTCGTCTAATGCGGGTTTTTCAGTAAATTCTAAGTTTTTCAGTGCAACTCACTCATATACAATGTACTACACTGTGCATTTCGTCTAATGCGGGTTTTTCAGTAAATTCTAAGTTTTTCAGTGCAACTCACTCATATACAATGTACTACACTGTGCATTTCGTCTAATGAGGGTTTTTCAGTAAATTCTAAGTTTTTCAGTGCAACTCACTCATATACAATGTACTACACTGTGCATTTCTTCTAATGCGGGTTGTTCAGTAAATTCTAAGTTTTTCAGTGCAACTCACTCATATACAATGTACTACACTGTGCATTTCGTCTAATGCGGGTTTTTCAGTAAATTCTAAGTTTTTCAGTGCAACTCACTCATATACTATGTACTACACTGTGCATTTCGTCTAATGCGGTTTTTTCAGTAAATTCTAAGTTTTTCAGTGCAACTCACTCATATACTATGTACTACACTCTGCATTTCGTCTAATGCGGGTTTTTCAGTAAATTCTAAGTTTTTCAGTGCAACTCACTCATATAAAATGTACTACACTGTGCATTTCGTCTAATGCGGGTTTTTCAGTAAATTCTAAGTTTTCCAGTGCAACTCACTCATATACAATGTACAACACTGTGCATTTCGTCTAATGCGGGTTTTTCAGTAAATTCTAAGTTTTCCAGTGCAACTCACTCATATACAATGTACTACACTGTGCATTTCGTCTAATGCTGGTTTTTCAGTAAATTCTAAGTTTTTCAGTGCACCTCACTCATATACAATGTACTACACTGTGCATTTCGTCTAATGCGGGTTTTCAGTAAATTCTAAGTTTTTCAGTGCAACTCACTCATATACAATGTACTCCACTGTGCATTTCGTCTAATGCGGGTTTTTCAGTAAATTCTAAGTTTTTCACTGCAACTCACTCATATACAATGTACTACACTGTGCATTTCGTCTAATGCGGGTTTTTCAGTAAATTCTAAGTTTTTCAGTGCAACTCACTCATATACTATGTACTACACTGTGCATTTCGTCTAATGCGGGTTTTTCAGTAAATTCTAAGTTTTTCAGTGCAACTCACTCATATACTATGTACTACACTGTGCATTTCGTCTAATGCGGGTTTTTCAGTAAATACTAAGTTTTTCAGTGCAACTCACTCATATACAATGTACTACACTGTGCATTTCGTCTAATGCGGGTTTTTCAGTAAATTCTAAGTTTTTCAGTGCAACTCACTCATATACAATGTACTACACTGTGCATTTCGTCTAATGCGGGTTTTTCAGTAAATTCTAAGTTTTCCAGTGCAACTCACTCATATACAATGTACTACACTGTGCATTTCGTCTAATGCTGGTTTTTCAGTAAATTCTAAGTTTTCCAGTGCAACTCACTCATATACAATGTACTACACTGTGCATTTCGTCTAATGCTGGTTTTTCAGTAAATTCTAAGTTTTTCAGTGCAACTCACTCATATACAATGTACTACACTGTGCATTTCGTCTAATGCGGGTTTTCAGTAAATTCTATGTTTTTCAGTGCAACTCACTCATATACAATGTACTACACTGTGCATTTCGTCTAATGCGGGTTTTTCAGTAAATTCTAAGTTTTTCAGTGCAACTCACTCATATACAATGTACTACACTGTGCATTTCGTCTAATGCGGGTTTTTCCGTAAATTCTAAGTTTTTCAGTGCAACTCACTCATATACAATGTACTACACTGTGCATTTCGTCTAATGCGGGTTTTTCAGTAAATTCTAAGTTTTTCAGTGCAACTCACTCATATACAATGTACTTCACTGTGCATTTCGTCTAATGCGGGTTTTTCAGTAAATTCTAAGTTTTTCAGTGCAACTCACTCATATACAATGTACTACACTGTGCATTTCGTCTAATGCGGGTTTTTCAGTAAATTCTAAGTTTTTCAGTGCAACTCACTCATATACAATGTACTACACTGTGCATTTCGTCTAATGCGGGTTTTTCAGTAAATTCTAAGTTTTTCAGTGCAACTCACTCATATACAATGTACTACACTGTGCATTTCGTCTAATGCGGGTTTTTCAGTAAATTCTAAGTTTTTCAGTGCAACTCACTCATATACTATGTACTTCACTGTGCATTTCGTCTAATGCGGGTTTTTCAGTAAATTCTAAGTTTTTCAGTGCAACTCACTCATATACAATGTACTACACTGTGCATTTCGTCTAATGCGGGTTTTTCAGTAAATTCTAAGTTTTTCAGTGCAACTCACTCATATACAATGTACTACACTGTGCATTTCGTCTAATGAGGGTTTTTCAGTAAATTCTAAGTTTTTCAGTGCAACTCACTCATATACAATGTACTACACTGTGCATTTCGTCTAATGCGGGTTTTTCAGTAAATTCTAATTTTTTCAGTGCAACTCACTCATATACAATGTACTACACTGTGCATTTCGTCTAATGCGGGTTTTTCAGTAAATTCTAAGTTTTTCAGTGCAACTCACTCATATACAATGTACTACACTGTGCATTTCGTCTAATGCGGGTTTTTCAGTAAATTCTAAGTTTTTCAGTGCAACTCACTCATATACAATGTACTACAGTGTGCATTTCGTCTAATGCGGGTTTTTCAGTAAATTCTAAGTTTTTCAGTGCAACTCACTCATATACAATGTACTACACTGTGCATTTCGTCTAATGCGGGTTTTTCAGTAAATTCTAAGTTTTTCAGTGCAACTCACTCATATACTATGTACTACACTGTGCATTTCGTCTAATGCGGGTTTTTCAGTAAATTCTAAGTTTTTCAGTGCAACTCACTCATATACTATGTACTACAGTGTGCATTTCGTCTAATGCGGGTTTTTCAGTAAATTCTAAGTTTTTCAGTGCAACTCACTCATATACAATGTACTACACTGTGCATTTCGTCTAATGCGGGTTTTTCAGTAAATTCTAAGTTTTTCAGTGCAACTCACTCATATACAATGTACTACACTGTGCATTTCGTCTAATGCGGGTTTTTCAGTAAATTCTAAGTTTTTCAGTGCAACTCACTCATATACAATGTACTACACTGTGCATTTCGTCTAATGCGGGTTTTTCAGTAAATTCTAAGTTTTTCAGTGCAACTCACTCATATACAATGTACTACACTGTGCATTTCGTCTAATGCGGGTTTTTCAGTAAATTCAAGTTTTTCAGTGCAACTCACTCATATACAATGTACTACACTGTGCATTTCGTCTAATGAGGGTTTTTCAGTAAATTCTAAGTTTTTCAGTGCAACTCACTCATATACAATGTACTACAGTGTGCATTTCGTCTAATGCGGGTTTTTCAGTAAATTCTAAGTTTTTCAGTGCAACTCACTCATATACAATGTACTACACTGTGCATTTCGTCTAATGCGGGTTTTTCAGTAAATTCTAAGTTTTCCAGTGCAACTCACTCATATACAATGTACTACACTGTGCATTTCGTCTAATGCGGGTTTTTCAGTAAATTCTAAGTTTTCCAGTGCAACTCACTCATATACAATGTACTACACTGTGCATTTCGTCTAATGCTGGTTTTTCAGTAAATTCTAAGTTTTTTAGTGCAACTCACTCATATACAATGTACTACACTGTGCATTTCGTCTAATGCGGGTTTTCAGTAAATTCTAAGTTTTTCAGTGCAACTCACTCATATACAATGTACTACACTGTGCATTTCGTCTAATGCGGGTTTTTCAGTAAATTCTAAGTTTTTTCAGTGCAACTCACTCATATACAATGTACTACACTGTGCATTTCGTCTAATGCGGGTTTTTCAGTAAATTCAAGTTTTTCAGTGCAACTCACTCATATACAATGTACTACACTGTGCATTTCGTCTAATGAGGGTTTTTCAGTAAATTCTAAGTTTTTCAGTGCAACTCACTCATATACAATGTACTACAGTGTGCATTTCGTCTAATGCGGGTTTTTCCGTAAATTCTAAGTTTTTCAGTGCAACTCACTCATATACAATGTACTACACTGTGCATTTCGTCTAATGCGGGTTTTTCAGTAAATTCTAAGTTTTTCAGTGCAACTCACTCATATACAATGTACTACACTGTGCATTTCGTCTAATGCGGGTTTTCAGTAATTTCTAAGTTTTTCAGTGCAACTCACTCATATACAATGTACTACACTGTGCATTTCGTCTAATGCGGGTTTTTCAGTAAATTCTAAGTTTTTCAGTGCAACTCACTCATATACAATGTACTACACTGTGCATTTCGTCTAATGCGGGTTTTTCAGTAAATTCTAAGTTTTTCAGTGCAACTCACTCATATACAATGTACTACACTGTGCATTTCGTCTAATGCGGGTTTTTCAGTAAATTCTAAGTTTTTCAGTGCAACTCACTCATATACAATGTACTACAGTGTGCATTTCGTCTAATGCGGGTTTTTCAGTAAATTCTAAGTTTTTCAGTGCAACTCACTCATATACAATGTACTACACTGTGCATTTCGTCTAATGCGGGTTTTTCAGTAAATTCTAAGTTTTTCAGTGCAACTCACTCATATACTATGTACTACACTGTGCATTTCGTCTAATGCGGGTTTTTCAGTAAATTCTAAGTTTTTCAGTGCAACTCACTCATATACTATGTACTACAGTGTGCATTTCGTCTAATGCGGGTTTTTCAGTAAATTCTAAGTTTTTCAGTGCAACTCACTCATATACAATGTACTACACTGTGCATTTCGTCTAATGCGGGTTTTTCAGTAAATTCTAAGTTTTTCAGTGCAACTCACTCATATACAATGTACTACACTGTGCATTTCGTCTAATGCGGGTTTTTCAGTAAATTCTAAGTTTTTCAGTGCAACTCACTCATATACAATGTACTACACTGTGCATTTCGTCTAATGCGGGTTTTTCAGTAAATTCTAAGTTTTTCAGTGCAACTCACTCATATACAATGTACTACACTGTGCATTTCGTCTAATGAGGGTTTTTCAGTAAATTCTAAGTTTTTCAGTGCAACTCACTCATATACAATGTACTACAGTGTGCATTTCTTCTAATGCGGGTTGTTCAGTAAATTCTAAGTTTTTCAGTGCAACTCACTCATATACAATGTACTACACTGTGCATTTCGTCTAATGCGGGTTTTTCAGTAAATTCTAAGTTTTTCAGTGCAACTCACTCATATACTATGTACTACACTGTGCATTTCGTCTAATGCGGTTTTTTCAGTAAATTCTAAGTTTTTCAGTGCAACTCACTCATATACTATGTACTACACTGTGCATTTCGTCTAATGCGGGTTTTTCAGTAAATTCTAAGTTTTTCAGTGCAACTCACTCATATAAAATGTACTACACTGTGCATTTCGTCTAATGCGGGTTTTTCAGTAAATTCTAAGTTTTTCACTGCAACTCACTCATATACAATGTACTACACTGTGCATTTCGTCTAATGCGGGTTTTTCAGTAAATTCTAAGTTTTTCAGTGCAACTCACTCATATACTATGTACTACACTGTGCATTTCGTCTAATGCGGGTTTTTCAGTAAATTCTAAGTTTTTCAGTGCAACTCACTCATATACTATGTACTACACTGTGCATTTCGTCTAATGCGGGTTTTTCAGTAAATTCTAAGTTTTTCAGTGCAACTCACTCATATACAATGTACTACACTGTGCATTTCGTCTAATGCGGGTTTTTCAGTAAATTCTAAGTTTTTCAGTGCAACTCACTCATATACAATGTACTACACTGTGCATTTCGTCTAATGCGGGTTTTTCAGTAAATTCTAAGTTTTCCAGTGCAACTCACTCATATACAATGTACTACACTGTGCATTTCGTCTAATGCGGGTTTTCAGTAAATTCTAAGTTTTCCAGTGCAACTCACTCATATACAATGTACTACACTGTGCATTTCGTCTAATGCTGGTTTTTCAGTAAATTCTAAGTTTTTCAGTGCAACTCACTCATATACAATGTACTACACTGTGCATTTCGTCTAATGCGGGTTTTCAGTAAATTCTAAGTTTTTCAGTGCAACTCACTCATATACAATGTACTACACTGTGCATTTCGTCTAATGCGGGTTTTTCAGTAAATTCTAAGTTTTTCAGTGCAACTCACTCATATACAATGTACTACACTGTGCATTTCGTCTAATGCGGGTTTTTCCGTAAATTCTAAGTTTTTCAGTGCAACTCACTCATATACAATGTACTACACTGTGCATTTCGTCTAATGCGGGTTTTTCAGTAAATTCTAAGTTTTTCAGTGCAACTCACTCATATACAATGTACTACACTGTGCATTTCGTCTAATGCGGGTTTTTCAGTAAATTCTAAGTTTTTCAGTGCAACTCACTCATATACTATGTACTTCACTGTGCATTTCGTCTAATGCGGGTTTTTCAGTAAATTCTAAGTTTTTCAGTGCAACTCACTCATATACAATGTACTACACTGTGCATTTCGTCTAATGCGGGTTTTTCAGTAAATTCTAAGTTTTTCAGTGCAACTCACTCATATACAATGTACTACACTGTGCATTTCGTCTAATGAGGGTTTTTCAGTAAATTCTAAGTTTTTCAGTGCAACTCACTCATATACAATGTACTACACTGTGCATTTCGTCTAATGCGGGTTTTTCAGTAATTTCTAATTTTTTCAGTGCAACTCACTCATATACAATGTACTACACTGTGCATTTCGTCTAATGCGGGTTTTTCAGTAAATTCTGTTTTTCAGTGCAACTCACTCATATACAATGTACTACACTGTGCATTTCGTCTAATGCGGGTTTTTCAGTAAATTCTAAGTTTTTCAGTGCAACTCACTCATATACAATGTACTACAGTGTGCATTTCGTCTAATGCGGGTTTTTCAGTAAATTCTAAGTTTTTCAGTGCAACTCACTCATATACAATGTACTACACTGTGCATTTCGTCTAATGCGGGTTTTTCAGTAAATTCTAAGTTTTTCAGTGCAACTCACTCATATACAATGTACTACACTGTGCATTTCGTCTAATGCGGGTTTTTCAGTAAATTCTAAGTTTTTCAGTGCAACTCACTCATATACAATGTACTACACTGTGCATTTCGTCTAATGCGTTTTTTCAGTAAATTCTAAGTTTTTCAGTGCAACTCACTCATATACAATGTACTACACTGTGCATTTCGTCTAATGCGGGTTTTTCAGTAAATTCAAGTTTTTCAGTGCAACTCACTCATATACAATGTACTACACTGTGCATTTCGTCTAATGAGGGTTTTTCAGTAAATTCTAAGTTTTTCAGTGCAACTCACTCATATACAATGTACTACAGTGTGCATTTCGTCTAATGCGGGTTTTTCAGTAAATTCTAAGTTTTTCAGTGCAACTCACTCATATACAATGTACTACACTGTGCATTTCGTCTAATGCGGGTTTTTCAGTAAATTCTAAGTTTTTCAGTGCAACTCACTCATATACTATGTACTACACTGTGCATTTCGTCTAATGCGGTTTTTTCAGTAAATTCTAAGTTTTTCAGTGCAACTCACTCATATACTATGTACTACACTGTGCATTTCGTCTAATGCGGGTATTTCAGTAATTCTAAGTTTTTCAGTGCAACTCACTCATATACAATGTACTACACTGTGCATTTCGTCTAATGCGGGTTTTTCAGTAAATTCTAAGTTTTTCAGTACAACTCACTCATATACAATGTACTACACTGTGCATTTCGTCTAATGCGGGTTTTTCAGTAAATTCTAAGTTTTTCAGTGCAACTCACTCATATACAATGTACTACACTGTGCATTTCGTCTAATGTGGGTTTTTCAGTAAATTCTAAGTTTTTCAGTGCAACTCACTCATATACAATGTACTACAGTGTGCATTTCTTCTAATGCGGGTTGTTCAGTAAATTCTAAGTTTTTCAGTGCAACTCACTCATATACAATGTACTACACTGTGCATTCCGTCTAATGCGGGTTTTTCAGTAAATTCTAAGTTTTTCAGTGCAACTCACTCATATACTATGTACTACACTGTGCATTTCGTCTAATGCGGTTTTTTCAGTAAATTCTAAGTTTTTCAGTGCAACTCACTCATATACTATGTACTACACTGTGCATTTCGTCTAATGCGGGTTTTTCAGTAAATTCTAAGTTTTTCAGTGCAACTCACTCATATACAATGTACTACACTGTGCATTTCGTCTAATGCGGGTTTTTCAGTAAATTCTAAGTTTTTCAGTGCAACTCACTCATATACAATGTACTACACTGTGCATTTCGTCTAATGCGGGTTTTTCAGTAAATTCTAATTTTTTCAGTGCAACTCACTCATATACAATGTACTACACTGTGCATTTCGTCTAATGCGGGTTTTTCAGTAAATTCTAATTTTTTCAGTGCAACTCACTCATATACTATGTACTACACTGTGCATTTCGTCTAATGCGGGTTTTTCAGTAAATTCTAAGTTTTTCAGTGCAACTCACTCATATACTATGTACTACACTGTGCATTTCGTCTAATGCGGGTTTTTCCGTAAATTCTAAGTTTTTCAGTGCAACTCACTCATATACAATGTACTACACTGTGCATTTCGTCTAATGCGGGTTTTTCAGTAAATTCTAAGTTTTTCAGTGCAACTCACTCATATACAATGTACTTCACTGTGCATTTCGTCTAATGCGGGTTTTTCAGTAAATTCTAAGTTTTTCAGTGCAACTCACTCATATACAATGTACTACACTGTGCATTTCGTCTAATGCGGGTTTTTCAGTAAATTCTAAGTTTTTCAGTGCAACTCACTCATATACAATGTACTACACTGTGCATTTCGTCTAATGCGGGTTTTTCAGTAATTTCTAAGTTTTTCAGTGCAACTCACTCATATACAATGTACTACACTGTTCATTTCGTCTAATGCGGGTTTTTCAGTAAATTCTAAGTTTTTCAGTGCAACTCACTCATATACAATGTACTACACTGTGCATTTCGTCTAATGCGGGTTTTTCAGTAAATTCTAAGTTTTTCAGTGCAACTCACTCATATACAATGTACTACACTGTGCATTTCGTCTAATGCGGGTTTTTCAGTAAATTCTAAGTTTTTCAGTGTAACTCACTCATATACAATGTACTACAGTGTGCATTTCGTCTAATGCGGGTTTTTCAGTAAATTCTAAGTTTTTCAGTGCAACTCACTCATATACAATGTACTACACTGTGCATTTCGTCTAATGCGGGTTTTTCAGTAAATTCTAAGTTTTTCAGTGCAACTCACTCATATACTATGTACTACACTGTGCATTTCGTCTAATGCGGGTTTTTCAGTACATTCTAAGTTTTTCAGTGCAACTCACTCATATACTATGTACTACAGTGTGCATTTCGTCTAATGCGGGTTTTTCAGTAAATTCTAAGTTTTTCAGTGCAACTCACTCATATACAATGTACTACACTGTGCATTTCGTCTAATGCGGGTTTTTCAGTAAATTCTAAGTTTTTCAGTGCAACTCACTCATATACAATGTACTACACTGTGCCTTTCGTCTAATGCGGGTTTTTCAGTAAATTCTAAGTTTTTCAGTGCAACTCAATCATATACAATGTACTACACTGTGCATTTCGTCTAATGCGGGTTTTTCAGTAAATTCTAAGTTTTTCAGTGCAACTCACTCATATACAATGTACTACACTGTGCATTTCGTCTAATGCGGGTTTTTCAGTAAATTCTAAGTTTTTCAGTGCAACTCACTCATATACAATGTACTACACTGTGCATTTCGTCTAATGCGGGTTTTTCAGTAAATTCTAAGTTTTTCAGTGCAACTCACTCATATACAATGTACTACACTGTGCATTTCGTCTAATGCGGGTTTTTCAGTAAATTCTAAGTTTTTCAGTGCAACTCACTCATATACAATGTACTACACTGTGCATTTCGTCTAATGCGGGTTTTTCAGTAAATTCTAAGTTTTTCAGTGCAACTCACTCATATACAATGAACTACACTGTGCATTTCGTCTAATGCGGGTTTTTCAGTAAATACTAAGTTTTTCAGTGCAACTCACTCATATACAATGTACTACACTGTGCATTTCGTCTAATGCGGGTTTTTCAGTAAATTCTAAGTTTTTCAGTGCAACTCACTCATATACAATGTACTACACTGTGCATTTCGTCTAATGCGGGTTTTTCAGTAAATTCTAAGTTTTTCACTGCAACTCACTCATATACAATGTACTACACTGTGCATTTCGTCTAATGCGGGTTTTTCAGTAAATTCTAAGTTTTTCAGTGCAACTCACTCATATACTATGTACTACACTGTGCATTTCGTCTAATGCGGGTTTTTCAGTAAATTCTAAGTTTTTCAGTGCAACTCACTCATATACTATGTACTACACTGTGCATTTCGTCTAATGCGGGTTTTTCAGTAAATTCTAAGTTTTTCAGTGCAACTCACTCATATACAATGTACTACACTGTGCATTTCGTCTAATGCGGGTTTTTCAGTAAATTCTAAGTTTTTCAGTGCAACTCACTCATATACAATGTACTACACTGTGCATTTCGTCTAATGCGGGTTTTTCAGTAAATTCTAAGTTTTCCAGTGCAACTCACTCATATACAATGTACTACACTGTGCATTTCGTCTAATGCGGGTTTTTCAGTAAATTCTAAGTTTTCCAGTGCAACTCACTCATATACAATGTACTACACTGTGCATTTCGTCTAATGCTGGTTTTTCAGTAAATTCTAAGTTTTTCAGTGCAACTCACTCATATACAATGTACTACACTGTGCATTTCGTCTAATGCGGGTTTTCAGTAAATTCTAAGTTTTTCAGTGCAACTCACTCATATACAATGTACTACACTGTGCATTTCGTCTAATGCGGGTTTTTCAGTAAATTCTAAGTTTTTCAGTGCAACTCAGTCATATACAATGTACTACACTGTGCATTTCGTCTAATGCGGGTTTTTCCGTAAATTCTAAGTTTTTCAGTGCAACTCACTCATATACAATGTACTACACTGTGCATTTCGTCTAATGCGGGTTTTTCAGTAAATTCTAAGTTTTTCAGTGCAACTCACTCATATACAATGTACTACACTGTGCATTTCGTCTAATGCGGGTTTTTCAGTAAATTCTAAGTTTTTCAGTGCAACTCACTCATATACTATGTACTTCACTGTGCATTTCGTCTAATGCGGGTTTTTCAGTAAATTCTAAGTTTTTCAGTGCAACTCACTCATATACAATGTACTACACTGTGCATTTCGTCTAATGCGGGTTTTTCAGTAAATTCTAAGTTTTTCAGTGCAACTCACTCATATACAATGTACTACACTGTGCATTTCGTCTAATGAGGGTTTTTCAGTAAATTCTAAGTTTTTCAGTGCAACTCACTCATATACAATGTACTACACTGTGCATTTCGTCTAATGCGGGTTTTTCAGTAAATTCTAATTTTTTCAGTGCAACTCACTCATATACAATGTACTACACTGTGCATTTCGTCTAATGCGGGTTTTTCAGTAAATTCTAAGTTTTTCAGTGCAACTCACTCATATACAATGTACTACACTGTGCATTTCGTCTAATGCGGGTTTTTCAGTAAATTCTAAGTTTTTCAGTGCAACTCACTCATATAGAATGTACTACACTGTGCATTTCGTCTAATGCGGGTTTTTCAGTAAATTCTAAGTTTTTCAGTGCAACTCACTCATATACAATGTACTACACTGTGCATTTCGTCTAATGCGGGTTTTTCAGTAAATTCTAAGTTTTTCAGTGCAACTCACTCATATACAATGTACTACACTGTGCATTTCGTCTAATGCGGGTTTTTCAGTAAATTCTAAGTTTTTCAGTGCAACTCACTCATATACAATGTACTACACTGTGCATTTCGTCTAATGCGGGTTTTTCAGTAAATTCTAAGTTTTTCAGTGCAACTCACTCATATACTATGTACTACACTGTGCATTTCGTCTAATGCGGGTTTTTCAGTAATTCTAAGTTTTTCAGTGCAACTCACTCATATACAATGTACTACACTGTGCATTTCGTCTAATGCGGGTTTTTCAGTAAATTCTAAGTTTTTCAGTACAACTCACTCATATACAATGTACTACACTGTGCATTTCGTCTAATGCGGGTTTTTCAGTAAATTCTAAGTTTTTCAGTGCAACTCACTCATATACAATGTACTACACTGTGCATTTCGTCTAATGTGGGTTTTTCAGTAAATTCTAAGTTTTTCAGTGCAACTCACTCATATACAATGTACTACAGTGTGCATTTCTTCTAATGCGGGTTGTTCAGTAAATTCTAAGTTTTTCAGTGCAACTCACTCATATACAATGTACTACACTGTGCATTTCGTCTAATGCGGGTTTTTCAGTAAATTCTAAGTTTTTCAGTGCAACTCACTCATATACTATGTACTTCACTGTGCATTTCGTCTAATGCGGTTTTTTCAGTAAATTCTAAGTTTTTCAGTGCAACTCACTCATATACTATGTACTACACTGTGCATTTCGTCTAATGCGGGTTTTTTCAGTAAATTCTAAGTTTTTCAGTGCAACTCACTCATATACAATGTACTACACTGTGCATTTCGTCTAATGCGGGTTTTTCAGTAAATTCTAAGTTTTTCAGTGCAACTCACTCATATACAATGTACTACACTGTGCATTTCGTCTAATGCGGGTTTTTCAGTAAATTCTAAGTTTTTCAGTGCAACTCACTCATATACAATGTACTACACTGTGCATTTCGTCTAATGTGGGTTTTTCAGTAAATTCTAAGTTTTTCAGTGCAACTCAATCATATACAATGTACTACACTGTGCATTTCGTCTAATGCGTGTTTTTCAGTAAATTCTAAGTTTTTCAGTGCAACTCACTCATATACAACGTACTACACTGTGCATTTCGTCTAATGCGGGTTTTTCAGTAAATTCTAAGTTTTTCAGTGCAACTCACTCATATACAATGTACTACACTGTGCATTTCGTCTAATGCGGGTTTTTCAGTAAATTCTAAGTTTTTCAGTGCAACTCACTCATATACAATGTACTACACTGTGCATTTCGTCTAATGCGGGTTTTTCAGTAAATTCTAAGTTTTTCAGTGCAACTCACTCATATACAATGTACTACACTGTGCATTTCGTCTAATGTATGTTTTTCAGTAAATTCTAAGTTTTTCACTGCAACTCACTCATATACAATGTACTACACTGTGCATTTCGTCTAATGCGGGTTTTTCAGTAAATTCTAATTTTTTTAGTGCAACTCACTCATATACTATGTACTACACTGTGCATTTCGTCTAATGCGGGTTTTTCAGTAAATTCTAAGTTTTTCAGTGCAACTCACTCATATACTATGTACTACACTGTGCATTTCGTCTAATGCGGGTTTTTCAGTAAATTCTAAGTTTTTCAGTGCAACTCACTCATATACAATGTACTACACTGTGCATTTCGTCTAATGCGGGTTTTTCAGTAAATTCTAAGTTTTCCAGTGCAACTCACTCATATACAATGTACTACACTGTGCATTTCGTCTAATGCGGGTTTTTCAGTAAATTCTAAGTTTTCCAGTGCAACTCACTCATATACAATGTACTACACTGTGCATTTCGTCTAATGCTGGTTTTTCAGTAAATTCTAAGTTTTTCAGTGCAACTCACTCATATACAATGTACTACACTGTGCATTTCGTCTAATGCGGGTTTTCAGTAAATTCTAAGTTTTTCAGTGCAACTCACTCATATACAATGTACTACACTGTGCATTTCGTCTAATGCGGGTTTTTCAGTAAATTCTAAGTTTTTCAGTGCAACTCACTCATATACAATGTACTACACTGTGCATTTCGTCTAATGCGGGTTTTTCCGTAAATTCTAAGTTTTTCAGTGCAACTCACTCATATACAATGTACTACACTGTGCATTTCGTCTAATGCGGGTTTTTCAGTAAATTCTAAGTTTTTCAGTGCAACTCACTCATATACAATGTACTTCACTGTGCATTTCGTCTAATGCGGGTTTTTCAGTAAATTCTAAGTTTTTCAGTGCAACTCACTCATATACAATGTACTACACTGTGCATTTCGTCTAATGCGGGTTTTTCAGTAAATTCTAAGTTTTTCAGTGCAACTCACTCATATACAATGTACTACACTGTGCATTTCGTCTAATGCGGGTTTTTCAGTAAATTCTAAGTTTTTCAGTGCAACTCACTCATATACAATGTACTACACTGTGCATTTCGTCTAATGTATGTTTTTCAGTAAATTCTAAGTTTTTCACTGCAACTCACTCATATACAATGTACTACACTGTGCATTTCGTCTAATGCGGGTTTTTCAGTAAATTCTAATTTTTTTAGTGCAACTCACTCATATACTATGTACTACACTGTGCATTTCGTCTAATGCGGGTTTTTCAGTAAATTCTAAGTTTTTCAGTGCAACTCACTCATATACTATGTACTACACTGTGCATTTCGTCTAATGCGGGTTTTTCAGTAAATTCTAAGTTTTTCAGTGCAACTCACTCATATACAATGTACTACACTGTGCATTTCGTCTAATGCGGGTTTTTCAGTAAATTCTAAGTTTTCCAGTGCAACTCACTCATATACAATGTACTACACTGTGCATTTCGTCTAATGCGGGTTTTTCAGTAAATTCTAAGTTTTCCAGTGCAACTCACTCATATACAATGTACTACACTGTGCATTTCGTCTAATGCTGGTTTTTCAGTAAATTCTAAGTTTTTCAGTGCAACTCACTCATATACAATGTACTACACTGTGCATTTCGTCTAATGCGGGTTTTCAGTAAATTCTAAGTTTTTCAGTGCAACTCACTCATATACAATGTACTACACTGTGCATTTCGTCTAATGCGGGTTTTTCAGTAAATTCTAAGTTTTTCAGTGCAACTCACTCATATACAATGTACTACACTGTGCATTTCGTCTAATGCGGGTTTTTCCGTAAATTCTAAGTTTTTCAGTGCAACTCACTCATATACAATGTACTACACTGTGCATTTCGTCTAATGCGGGTTTTTCAGTAAATTCTAAGTTTTTCAGTGCAACTCACTCATATACAATGTACTTCACTGTGCATTTCGTCTAATGCGGGTTTTTCAGTAAATTCTAAGTTTTTCAGTGCAACTCACTCATATACAATGTACTACACTGTGCATTTCGTCTAATGCGGGTTTTTCAGTAAATTCTAAGTTTTTCAGTGCAACTCACTCATATACAATGTACTACACTGTGCATTTCGTCTAATGCGGGTTTTTCAGTAAATTCTAAGTTTTTCAGTGCAACTCACTCATATACAATGTACTACACTGTGCATTTCGTCTAATGCGGGTTTTTCAGTAAATTCTAAGTTTTTCAGTGCAACTCACTCATATACAATGTACTACACTGTGCATTTCGTCTAATGCGGGTTTTTCAGTAAATTCTAAGTTTTTCAGTGCAACTCACTCATATACTATGTACTACACTGTGCATTTCGTCTAATGCGGTTTTTTCAGTAAATTCTAAGTTTTTCAGTGCAACTCACTCATATACTATGTACTACACTGTGCATTTCGTCTAATGCGGGTTTTTCAGTAAATTCTAAGTTTTTCAGTGCAACTCACTCATATACAATGTACTACACTGTGCATTTCGTCTAATGCGGGTTTTTCAGTAAATTCTAAGTTTTTCAGTGCAACTCACTCATATACAATGTACTACACTGTGCATTTCGTCTAATGCGGGTTTTTCAGTAAATTCTAAGTTTTTCAGTGCAACTCACTCATATACAATGTACTTCACTGTGCATTTCGTCTAATGCGGGTTTTTCAGTAAATTCTAAGTTTTTCAGTGCAACTCACTCATATACAATGTACTACACTGTGCATTTCGTCTAATGCGGGTTTTTCAGTAAATTCTAAGTTTTTCAGTGCAACTCACTCATATACAATGTACTACACTGTGCATTTCGTCTAATGCGGGTTTTTCAGTAAATTCTAAGTTTTTCAGTGCAACTCACTCATATACAATGTACTACACTGTGCATTTCGTCTAATGCTGGTTTTTCAGTAAATTCTAAGTTTTTCAGTGCAACTCACTCATATACAATGTACTACACTGTGCATTTCGTCTAATGCGGGTTTTTCAGTAAATTCTAAGTTTTTCAGTGCAACTCACTCATATACTATGTACT
>NW_028228082.1:0-36083 GCF_978045245.1 Mus caroli | reverse complement strand
AAACTTGTAGTACCTACAATATGGTGAGAAAGCCTGAAAAAGTCGAAAAATGAGATAATCACACTATAGGACATGGAATAAGATGAGAAACCTTGAAAAAGTCAAAAAATGAGAAAAATAAACTGAAGGAGCTGGAATATGGTGAGAAACCCTGAAAAAGTCGAAAAATGAGGAAATCGCAATGTAGGACTTGGAGTATGGTGAGAAACCCAAAAAGTCGAAAAATGAGAAAATCATGCACTAGGACCCAGAATATGGTGAGAAACACAGAAAAAGTCTTAAAATGAGAAAATCACACTGTAGGACCTGGAATATGGTAAGAAACCCTGAAAATGTCGAAATATGGGAAAATGATACTGTAGCAGCTGGAATATGGTGAGAAACCCTGAAAAAGTAAAAAAAAAAAAAAATAAGAAATACACACTTTTAGGACCTGCAATATGGTGAGAGACACTGAAAAAGTCTTAAAATGAGAAAATCACACTGTAGGACTTGGGATATGGTGAGAAACCGTGAAAAAGTCGAAAAATTAGAAAATCAAACTGTAGGAACTGGAATACACTGAGAATCCCTGAAAAATTCAAAAAATGCGAAAATCACACCCTAGGACTTGGAATATGATGAGAAACCCTGAAAACTTCAAAAAATGAGAAAAATCACACTGTAGTACCTGGAATATGGTGAGAAACACTGAAAAAGTCTAAAAATAAGATAAAACTTGTAGTACCTGAAATATGGTGAGAAACCCTGAAAAAGTCGAAAAATGAGAAAATCACACTGTAGGACTACGAATATGATGAGAAACCGTGAAAAAGTATAAAATGAGAAAAATACACTGTAGGAGCTGGAATATGGAGAGAAACCCTGAAAAGGTTAAAAAATTAGAAAATCACACTTGTAGGACCTCCAATATGGTGAGAAACCCTGAAAAACTCGAAAAATGTGAAAATCACACAGTAGGACCTGGAATATGGTGAGAAACACTGAAAAAGTCAAAAAATGAGAAAACCACACAGGAGGACCTGCAATATGGTGAGAAACCGTGAAACAGTCGAAATATAAGAAAATCAAATTTGTAGTACCTGCAATATGGTGAGACACCCTGAAAAATTCGAAAAATGAAAAAATCACACTGTAGGATTTGGAATATGATGAGAAACCCTGAAAAAGTCAAAAAATGAGAAAAATATACTGTAGGACCTGGAATGTGGTAAGAAACCCTGAAAAAGTAGAAGAATAAGAAAATCACACAAGTAGGACCTCCAATATGGTGAGAAACCCTGAAAAGTCGAAAAATGAGAAAATTACAGAGTAGGACATGGAATATGGTAAGAAACCCTTTAAAAGTCGGAAAAAGAAAATCACACTGTAGGATTTGGAATATGATGAGAAAACATGAAAAACTCAAAAAATGTGAAAATCACACTGTAGTACCTTGAATATTGTGAGAAAACACTGAAAAAGTCTAAAAATGAGAAAATCACACAGTAGGACTTGGAATATGGTGAGAAACACTGAAACAGTCGAAAACTAAGAAAATCAAACTTGTAGTACCTGCAATATGGTGAGAAACCCTGAAAAAGTCGAAAAATGAGAAAATCACACTGTAGGATCTGCAATAGGGTGAGAAATTCTGAAAAAGTCAAAAAATGAGAAAATCACACTGTAGGACTTGGAATATGATGAGAAAACATGAAAAAAATCAAAAAAATGAGAAAATCACACTGTAGGAGCTGGAATATGGTGAGAAACCCTGAAAAGTAAAAAATGAGAAAAATCACACTGTAGGACCTGGAATATGGTGAGAAAACATGAAAAAGTCGAAAAAGGAGAAAATCACACCCTAGGACTTGGAATATGATGAGAAATCCTGAAAAAGTCAAAAAATGAGAAAATCACACTGTAGGACTTGGAATATGGTGAGAAACCCTGAAAAAGTCAAAAAATGAGAAAATCACCCTGTAGGACTTGGAATATGGTGAAAAACCCTGAAAAAGTCAAAAAATGAGAAAAATCACACTGTAGTACATGGAATATGGTGAGAAACTCTGAAAAAGTCGCAAATTAGAAAATGACAGTGTAGGACCTGGAATATGTTGAGAAAACCTGAAATATTCGAAAAATGAGAAAATGACAATGTAGAACCTGGAGTACGGTAAGAAACCCTGAAAAAGTTTAAAAAAAGAGAAAATCACACTGTAGGACTTGAAATATGGTGAGAAACACTGAAAAAGTCAAAAAATGAGAATATCACACTGTAGTACCTGGAATATGGTGAGAAACACTAAAAAAGTATTAAAATGAGAAAATCACACAGTAGGACCTGGAATATGGTGATAAACTCTGAAATAGTCAAAAACATGAGAAAATCACGCACTAGTACCTGGAATATGGTGAGAAACCCTGAAAAAGTCGAAAAATGAGAAAATCACGCAGTAGGACCTGGAATATGGTGAGAAACTCTGAAAAAGTCGAAAAATAAGAAATTCACACTTGTAGGACCTACAATATGGTGAGAAACCCTGAAAAAGTATAAAAAAGAGAAAATCACACTCTAGGACTTGGAATATGATGAGAAAACCTGAAAAAGTAAAAAAATGTAGTACCTAGAATATGGTGAGAAATACTGAAAAAGTCTTAACGTGAGAAAATCACACAGTAGGACCTGGAATATGGTGAGAAACCCTGAAACATTTGAAAAATAAGAAAATCAAACTTGTAGTACCTGCAATATGGTGAGAAACCCTGAAAAAGTCGAAAAATGAGAAAATCACACTATAGGACATGGAATAAGATGAGAGACTGTGAAAATTTTAAAAATGAATAAAATACACTGTAGTAGTTGGAACATGGTGAGAAACCCTGCAAAAGTCGAAAAATAAGAAATACACACTTGTAGGACCTGCAATATGGTGAGAATCACTGAAAAACTCGAAAAATGAGAAAATCACACTCTAGGACTTGGAATATGATGAGAAACCCTGAAAAAGTCGAAAAATGAGAAAATTACACTGGTGGACCTGGAATATGTTGAGAAACCCTTTAAAAGTCGAAAAAAGAGAAAGTCACCCTGTAGGACTTGGAATATGATGAGAAAACCTGAAAAAGTCAAAAAATGAGAAAATAACACTGTAGTACCTTGAATATGGTGAGAAAACACTGAAAAAGTCGAAAAATGAGAAAATCACACAGTAGGACCTGGAATATGGTGAGAAACCCTGAAGCAGTCGAAAAATAAGAAAATCAAATTTGTCGTATCTGCAATATGGTGAGAAACCCTGAAAAAGTCAAAAAATGAGAAAAATACACTGAAGGAGCTGGAATATGGTGAGAAACCCTGAAAAAGTCAAAAATAAGAAATTCACACTTGTAGGACCTGCAATAGGGTGAGAAAAGTCGAAAATGAGAAAATCACGCAGTAGGACCAGGAATATTGTGAGAAAACGTGAAAAAGTCTAAAAATGAGAAAAATACACTGTAGGAGCTGGAATACGGTGAGAAAACCTGAAAAAGTCGAAAATGAGAAAATCACACTGTAGGACCTGGAATATGGTGAGAAACACTGAAAAAGTCGAAAAATGAGAAAATCACACTTTAGGACTTGGAATATGATGAGAAACACTGAAAAACTCGAAAAAGAAAAAATCACGCATTAGGAGCGGCAATTTGGTGAGAAACACTGAAAAAGGCTTAAAATGAGAAAATCACACTGTAGGACCTGGAATATGGTGAGAAACCCTGAAAAAGTCAAAAAATGAGAAAATCAAACTGTAGGTCCTGGAATATGGTGAGAAACCCTGAAAAAGTCAAAAATGAGAAAAATCACACTGTAATACATGGAATAAGTGGAGAAACTCTGAAAGAGTCAACAAATTAGAAAAAAAACACTCTAGGACATGGAATAACATGAGAAACCCTGAAAAAGTCAAAAAATGAGAAAATCACACTGTAGGACTTGGAATATGATGAGAAACCCTAAAAAAGTCGAAAAATGAGAAAATCACACTGTAGGACTTGGAATATGGTGAGGAACCCTGAAAAAGTCGAAAAATGAGAAAATCATGCAGTAGGACCTGGAATATGGTGAGAAAACCTGAAAAAGTCTTAAAATGAGAAAATCACATTGTAGGACTTGGAGTAAGATGAGAAACCCTGAAAAAGTCAAAAAATGAGAAAATCACACTATAGGACTTGGAATATGGTGAGAAACCCTGAAAAAGTCAAAAAATGAGCAAATCATGCAGTAGGACCTGGAATATGGTCAGAAACACTGAAAAAGTCTAAAAATTAAAAATCACACATTGGGACCTGGAATATGGTGAGAATATCTGAAAAAGTCGAAAAATAAGAAATTCATACTTGTAGGACCTACAATATGATGAGAAACACTGAAAAAGTCAAAAAATGAGAAAATTACACTGTAGGACCTGGAATATTTTTGAGAAACCCTGAAAAAGTCCGAAAAGGAGAAAATCACACTCTAGGACTTGGAATAAGATGAAAAAACCTGAAAAAGTCAAAAAATGAGAAAATCATACTGTAGTACCTAGAATATGGTGAGAAACACTGAAAAAGTCTTAACGTGAGAAAATCACACAGTAGGACCTGGAATATGGTGAGAAACCCTGAAATATTTGAAAAATAAGAAAATCAAACTTGTAGTACCTGCAATATGGTGAGAAACCCTGAAAAAGTCGAAAAATGAGAAAATCACACTGTTCGACTTGGAATAAGATGAGAAACCGTGAAAATTTTAAAAAATGAGAAAAATACACTGTAGTAGATGGAACATGGTGAGAAACCCTGCAAAAGTCGAAAAATAAGAAATTCACACTTGTAGGACCTGCAATATGGTGAGAATCCCTGAAAAACTCGAAAAATGAGAAAATCACACTCTAGGACTTGGAATATGATGAGAAACCCTGAAAAAGTCGAAAAAGGAGAAAATCACACAGTAGGACCTGCAATATGGTGAGAAACCCTGAAACAGTCGAAAAATAAGAAATTCAAACTTGTAGTACCTGCAATATGGTGAGAAACCCTGAAAAATTCGAAAAATGAGAAAATCACACTGTAGGACTTGGAATAAGATGAGAAATCATGAAAAAGTCAAAAAATGAGAGAAATACACTGTAGGAGCTGGAATATGGTGAGAAACCCCAAAAAGTCGAAAAATCAGAAAATTACACTTGTAGGACCACCAATATGGTGAGAAACACTGAAAAAGTCGAAAAATGAGAAAAATCACACTGTAGTATATGGATAATGGTGATATAATCTGAAGAAGTCAAAAAATTAGAAAAATCACACTCTAGGACTTGGAATAAGATGAGAAACCCCGAAAAGTCAAAAAATGAGAAAATCACACTGTAGGACTTGGAATATGATGAGAAACCCTGAAAAAGTCAAAAAATGAGAAAATCACACTGTAGGACTTGGAATATGGTGAGAAACCCTGAAAAAGTCGAAAAATGAGAAAATCACGCTGTAGGACCAGGAATATTGTGAGAAAACGTGAAAAAGTCTAAAAATGAGAAAAATACACTGTAGGAGCTGGAATATGGTGAGAAAACCTGATAAAGTTGAAAAATAAGAAACTCACACTTGTTTGACCTCCAATATGGTTAGAAACCCTGAAAAAGTCTTAAAATGAGAAAATCACACTGTAGGACCTGGAATATGGTGAGAAACACTGAAAAAGTCAAAAAATGAGAAAATCACACTTTAGGACTTGGAATATGATGAGAAACCCATAAAAGTCAAAAAATGAGAAAATCACACTGTAGGGTTGGAATATGGTGAGAAAAACTGAAAAAGTCGAAAAAAGAAAAAAATCACGCATTAGGAGCGGCAATTTGGTGAGAAACACTGAAAAAGGCTTAAAATGAGAAAATCACACTGTAGGACCTGGAATATGGTGAGAAACCCTGAAAAAGTAAAAAAAATGAGAAAAATCACACTGTAATACATGGAGTAAGTGGAGAAACTCTGAAAGAGTCAACAAATTAGAAAAATAACACTCTACGACATGGAATAAGATGAGAAACCCTGAAAAATTCAAAAATGAGAAAATCACACTGTAGGACTTGGAATATGGTGAGGAACCCTGAAAAAGTCGAAAAATGAGAAAATCATGCAGTAGGACCTGGAATATGGTGAGAAACCCTGAAAAAGTCTTAAAATGAGAAAATCACACTGTAGGACCTGGAATATGGTGAGAAACCCTGAAAAAGTCAAAAAAAGAGAAAAACACACTCTAGGACTTGGAATATGATGAGAAACCCTGAAAAAGTAAAAAAATGAGAAAATCACACTGTAGGACCTGGAATATGGTGAGAAACCCTGAAAAAGTCAAAAAAGAGAAAAACACACTCTAGGACTTGGAATATGATGAGAAACCCTGAAAAAGTAAAAAAATGAGAAAATCACACTGTAGGACCTGGAATATGGTGAGAAACCCTGAAAAAGTCAAAAAATGAGAAAATCAAACTGTAGGTCCTGGAATAAGGTGAGAACCCTGAAAAAGCCCAAAACTGAGAAAAATCACACTGTAATACATGGAATAAGTGGAGAAACTCTGAAAGAGTCGACAAATTAGAAAAATAACACTCTAGGACATGGAATAATATGAGAAACCCTGAAAAAGTCAAAAAATGAGAAAATCACACTGTACGACTTGGAATATGGTGAGAAACCCTGAAAAAGTCGAAAAATGAGAAAATCATGCAGTAGGACCTGGAATATGGTGAGAAACCCTGAAAAAGTCAAAAAATGAGAAAATCACACAGTAGGACCTGCAATATGGTGAGAAACCCTGAAAAAGTTGAAAAAATGAGAAAATCACACTGTAGGACTTGGAATAAGATGAGAAACCGTGAAAAAGACAAAAAATGGCAAAAATACACTGTAGGAGCTGGAATATGGTGAGAAACCCTGAAAAAGTCCAACAATAAGAAATTCACACTTGTAGGACCTGCAATATGGTGAGAAACCCATAAAAGTCAAAAAATGAGAAAATCACACTGTAGGACTTGGAGTAAGATGAGAAACCCTGAAAAAGTCAAAAAATGAGAAAATCACCATATAGGACTTGGAATATGATGAGAAACCCTGAAAAAGTAAAAAATGAGCAAAATATGCAGTAGGACCTGGAATATGGTGAGAAACACTGAAAAAGTCTTAACATGAGAACAATCATACTGTAGGACCTGGAATATGGTTAGAAACACTGAAAATGTCTAAAAATGAGAAAATCACACATTAGGACCTGGAATATGGTGATAAACTCTGAAAAAGTCAAAAAAAAAGAGAAAATTACACTGTAGGACCTGGAATATTTTTTGAGAAACCCTGAAAAAGTCCGAAAAAGAGAAAATCACACTCTAGGACTTGGAATAGGATGAGAAAACCTGAAAAAGTCAAAAAATGAGAAAATCACACTGTAGTACCTAGAATATGGTGAGAAACACTGAAAAAGTCTTAACGTGAGAAAATCACACAGTAGGACCTGGAATATGGTGAGAAACCCTGAAATATTTGAAAAATAAGAAAATCAAACTTGTAGTACCTGCAATATGGTGAGAAACCCTGAAAAAGTCGAAAAATGAGAAAATCACACTGTTCGACTTGGAATAAGATGAGAAACCGTGAAAATTTTAAAAAATGAGAAAAATACACTGTAGTAGATGGAACATGGTGAGAAACCCTGCAAAAGTCGAAAAATAAGAAATTCACACTTGTAGGACCTGCAATATGGTGAGAATCCCTGAAAAACTCGAAAAATGAGAAAATCACACTCTAGGACTTGGAATATGATGAGAAACCCTGAAAAAGTCGAAAAAGGAGAAAATCACACAGTAGGACCTGCAATATGGTGAGAAACCCTGAAACAGTCGAAAAATAAGAAATTCAAACTTGTAGTACCTGCAATATGGTGAGAAACCCTGAAAAATTCGAAAAATGAGAAAATCACACTGTAGGACTTGGAATAAGATGAGAAATCATGAAAAAGTCAAAAAATGAGAGAAATACACTGTAGGAGCTGGAATATGGTGAGAAACCCCGAAAAAGTCGAAAAATCAGAAAATTACACTTGTAGGACCACCAATATGGTGAGAAACACTGAAAAAGTCGAAAAATGAGAAAAATCACACTGTAGTATATGGATAATGGTGATATAATCTGAAGAAGTCAAAAAATTAGAAAAATCACACTCTAGGACTTGGAATAAGATGAGAAACCCCGAAAAGTCAAAAAATGAGAAAATCACACTGTAGGACTTGGAATATGATGAGAAACCCTGAAAAAGTCAAAAAATGAGAAAATCACACTGTAGGACTTGGAATATGGTGAGAAACCCTGAAAAAGTCGAAAAATGAGAAAATCACGCTGTAGGACCAGGAATATTGTGAGAAAACGTGAAAAAGTCTAAAAATGAGAAAAATACACTGTAGGAGCTGGAATATGGTGAGAAAACCTGATAAAGTTGAAAAATAAGAAACTCACACTTGTTTGACCTCCAATATGGTTAGAAACCCTGAAAAAGTCTTAAAATGAGAAAATCACACTGTAGGACCTGGAATATGGTGAGAAACACTGAAAAAGTCAAAAAATGAGAAAATCACACTTTAGGACTTGGAATATGATGAGAAACCCATAAAAGTCAAAAAATGAGAAAATCACACTGTAGGGTTGGAATATGGTGAGAAAAACTGAAAAAGTCGAAAAAAGAAAAAAATCACGCATTAGGAGCGGCAATTTGGTGAGAAACACTGAAAAAGGCTTAAAATGAGAAAATCACACTGTAGGACCTGGAATATGGTGAGAAACCCTGAAAAAGTAAAAAAATGAGAAAATCACACTATAGGACTTGGAATATGGTGAGAAACCCTGAAAAAGTCAAAAAATGAGCAAATCATGCAGTAGGACCTGGAATATGGTCAGAAACACTGAAAAAGTCTAAAAATTAAAAATCACACATTGGGACCTGGAATATGGTGAGAATATCTGAAAAAGTCGAAAAATAAGAAATTCATACTTGTAGGACCTACAATATGATGAGAAACACTGAAAAAGTCAAAAAATGAGAAAATTACACTGTAGGACCTGGAATATTTTTGAGAAACCCTGAAAAAGTCCGAAAAGGAGAAAATCACACTCTAGGACTTGGAATAAGATGAAAAAACCTGAAAAAGTCAAAAAATGAGAAAATCATACTGTAGTACCTAGAATATGGTGAGAAACACTGAAAAAGTCTTAACGTGAGAAAATCACACAGTAGGACCTGGAATATGGTGAGAAACCCTGAAATATTTGAAAAATAAGAAAATCAAACTTGTAGTACCTGCAATATGGTGAGAAACCCTGAAAAAGTCGAAAAATGAGAAAATCACACTGTTCGACTTGGAATAAGATGAGAAACCGTGAAAATTTTAAAAAATGAGAAAAATACACTGTAGTAGATGGAACATGGTGAGAAACCCTGCAAAAGTCGAAAAATAAGAAATTCACACTTGTAGGACCTGCAATATGGTGAGAATCCCTGAAAAACTCGAAAAATGAGAAAATCACACTCTAGGACTTGGAATATGATGAGAAACCCTGAAAAAGTCGAAAAAGGAGAAAATCACACAGTAGGACCTGCAATATGGTGAGAAACCCTGAAACAGTCGAAAAATAAGAAATTCAAACTTGTAGTACCTGCAATATGGTGAGAAAACCTGAAAAAAGAAAGAAAGATATAAAGAAAGAAAGAAAGAAAGAAAGAAAGAAAGAAAGAAAGAAAGAAAGAAAGAAAGAAAGAAAGAAAGAAAGAAAGAAACCACGGAGAATAAAAAGTTTTTATAAAAGTTTTATAAAAAGTGTTAAAGTTTTTAAAAATTAAAAAAAAAAATTACCAGATCACCATCAAGCACACACAGCATTGGCTGTCTTCAGGTGTATCCTTTCAGCCTCCGAAACAAAAAGCAATGGCTGTCTGTCTTCAGGTGTATCCTATTCTCGAGTCTTACTTCCAACCTGAGTGCTGGGCTGAGCTGCCTCATTATGTAATTGTAAACCTTCCTTGGTTTGTCTTTTCCATTTCTAAGACTAACAGGCCTTTTTCTATTTAGAGAATATGCTCATGACTGTCCTTTAGATATAGTAAATATAACTGTTGCTCATAAAACTTGTTTTCTAGGAATTTTTAAAGGGCAATGGCAGATTTTATTTATAAAAAATATTTTGCATTTATTTATTTGTGTGAGTGATGAAGCTCAGGTCTTCAAACTCGTCAGGAGTTATGATTACCTCCCCACTCTCTCACCCCCTCTTTCTCCTCTCTCTCAATGATCAATTTTATTTTTAGTGTAAGAATGTTTTGCATGTGTATGCTGTGCCCACAGACTCCAGAACAGAGTATTAGATCCCCTGGAACTGGAGATGGGCCACCATATATATATACTGGTAATTGAGCGCAGGTTCTCTGGAAGAGGAGACAATGCTCTTAATTGTTGAGTCCTGTCTGTAGCCACATCTTTCATTCTTTTTTTTTTTTTTGAGTATATGTGAGGCTGTGTTTATATACATCATATGCAGACAATAAGAATGATTTAGATTCTTCAGAATCTGACACACTCTTCTGGAGTGTCTGAACATAGCTACAGCATACTTAAATATAATAAATAAATAAATCTTTAAAAAGAAAAGGAAAAGTAAAAAAGAAAGAACAGGCCTGCCATATGCATGTTCATAGAGGAAAATGGAAGAGACCCCAATCTAACCTCAGCAGGGTGCTTCCTTCTGGATGGTAGCTCACAGTTTCATCCCAGCAAGACAGGCAAATCACTGAGTTCAAGGACAGTAAGGTTCAGGACAGCCAAGGTTAGGAAGGAAAAGGGTCTATGTTGAGAATACAAACCGACAAAACAACAACTAGGAAAAAGAAGTGACAATGTAACTTGGGGTAGGGTACCAACAAGAGAAAGCTTTCTGTTACCACTTACAAACACCAGTAGCCTTGCACACTTCTGTCCAGGTCCCTGCCTTCCTTTCTAGGAATTCTAAGGATGCCAGGGGTGGGGGAATCCAGATTAACTTTTTTAATATCAAAGACTTGGTCTTCGATGTCTATAGGAAGCCCTTCTCAGTGCCTTTAACTACCACTGAACTTTCAGGGCTGTGACTCAACTGTAACAAGGAACAGGGCTAAGAACCTGCAGCCTTTGAAAACAACTATTTTTTTAAAGTGGGGGACACAAATCAGCAGTAGAAGCCCTCAGGTTCAGCCATAATACTTGTTAGGGAAAGAGCCTCAATGTCCGGAGCTGAGGTCTCATGGGTGAACTGCTTCAAGCTCTGAGTATCATTGAAAGAAAGAAAAGATATCATGTGGTTGCTTAATTTATTTATTTTATTATTTCTATTTTTTGTTTTCTTTTGTTTTGTTTTAGAAAAGGCCTCAGTCTGTAGCTATGGCTGACCTAGGACAGACTACATGTGTTAATTAGGGTTTCACAGCTGAGAAACAGACCATACCTATGTAAGACTTAGAAAACCCAACAGTCAGTGGTGGCTCGAGCTCTTAATGAGAGCACTCTGGAGGCAGAGGCAGTCAGTTTCTGAGTTTGAGGCCAGCCTGGTTAAAGACAGGGATAGGCAGGGCTAGGCAAGGCAGGGCTAGGCTAGGCAAGGGGCTAGGCTAGGCTAGGCAAGAGGCTAGGCTAGGCTAGGCAAGGGGCTAGGCTAGGCTAGGCTAGGCAAGGGGCTAGGCAAGACAGAAAGACAAGTATGGCAGGCTTGGTGGTTTTTCTTTCTTTCTTATCCCCTTTAAAAATGTTTATTTATTTATTTATTTATTTATTTATTTATTTATTTATTTATTTATTAGATATAAGTACACTGTAGCTGTCTTCAGACACTCCAGAAGAGAGTGTCAGATTCTGGAGAATCTAAATCCCTCTTATGGGCCTCATATGATGTACATAAACACAGCCTCACATATACTTCTAAAAATTTAAAGATGTGTGGGGCCACTGAACGGGCTCAACAATTAACAGCATTGTCTCCTCTTCCAGAGAACCTGGGATCAACTACCAGCCACTATATGGTGGCCCATTTCCAGTTCTAGGGGATCAGACAGAGAGACAGACAAACAGTCAAGGATGGCAGGCCTGCCTGGTTTTCTTTCTTTCTTATCCTTTTTAAAAAAATGTTTATTTATTTATTTATTTATGTATTTATTATATATAAGTACACTGTAGCTTTCTTCAGACACTCCAGAAGAGGGTGTCAGATTCTGGAGAATCTAAATCCCTCTTATGGTCTCCATATGATGTAAATAAACACAGCCTCACATACATTTCTAAAAATTTAAAGATGTGTGGGGCCACTGAAAGGGCTCAATAATTAACAGCATTGTCTCCTCTTCCAGAGAACCTGGGATGAACTCCCAGCAACTATATGGTGGCCCATCTCCAGTTCCAGGGGATCAGACAGAGAGACAGACATACACACAGATAGAGATAAGGATGGAGGCCTGCCTGGTCTTTCTTTCTTTCTTATTCTTTTTAAGAAATGTTTATTTATTTATTTATGTATTTATTAGATATAGGTACACTGTAGCTGTCTTCAGACACTCCATTAGAGTGTGTCAGATTCTGGAGAATCTAAATCCCTCTTATGGTCTGCATATGATGTACATAAACACAGCCTCACATATACTTCTCAAAATTTAAAGATGGATGGGGCCACTGAAATGGCTCAACAATTAACAGCATTGTCTCCTCTTCCAGAGAACCTGTGATCAACTATCAGACACTATTGTGGCCCATCTCCAGTTCCAGAAGATCAGACAGACAGACAGACAGATAGACAGACAGACAGACAGAGATAAGGATGGCAGGCCTGCCTGGTCTCTCTTTTTTTCTTATCATTTTTAAAAAAATGTTTATTTATTTATTTATTTATTTATTTATTTATTTATTTATTTATGTATTTATTAGATATAACTACACTGTAGCTGTCTTCAGACACTCCAGAAGAGGGTGTAGGATTCTGGAGTATCTAAATCCCTCTTATGGTCTGCATATGATGTACATAAACACAGCCTCACATATACTTCTAAAAATTTAAAGATGTGTGGGGCCACTGAAAGGGCTCAACAATTAACAACATTGTCTCCTCTTCCAGAGAACCTGGGATCAACTACCAGCAACTATATGGTGGCCCATCTCCAGTTCCAGGGGATCAGACAGACAGACAGAGATAAGGATGGCAGGCCTGCCTGGTCTTTCTCTCTTTCTTATCTTTGTAAAAAAATGTTTATTTATTTATTTATTTATTTACGTATGTATTTATTAGATATAAGTAAACTGTAGCTGTCTTCAGACACTCCAGAAGAGGGTGTCAGATTCTGGAGAATATAAATCCCTCTTATGGTCTGCATATGATGGACATAAACACAGATTCACATACACTTCTAAAAATTTCAAGATGGGTGGGGCCACTCAAAGGGCTCAACAATTAACAGCATTGTCTCTTCTTCCAGAGAACCTGGGATCAACTACCAGCAACTATATGGTGGCCCATCTCCAGTTCCAGGGGATCAGACAGAGAGACAGACAGACAGAGATAAGTAGGGCAGGCCTGCCTGGTCTTTCTTTCTTTCTTATCCTTTTCAAATAATGTTTATTTATTTATATATTTATTTATTTTTTTATTTATGTATTTATTAGATATAAGTACACTGTAGTTGTCTTCAGACACTCCAGAAGAGGGTGTCAGATTCTGCAGAATCTAAATCCCTCTTATGGTCTGCATATGATGTACATAAACACAGCCTAACATATACTTCTAAAAATTTAAAGATAGGTGGAGCCAGTGAAAGGGCTCAACAATTAACAGCATTGTCTCCTCTTCCAGAGAACCTGGGATCAACTAACAGCAACTATATGGTGGCCCATCTCCAGTTCCAAGGGATTAGACAGACAGACAGACAGACAGATTGACAGAGTTAAGGATGGCAGGCCTGCCTGGTCTTTCTTTCTTTCATATCCTTTTTAAAAAATGTTTATTTATTTATTTATATGTTTATTAGATATAAGTACACTGTAGCCGTCTTCAGACACTCCAGAAGAAGGTGTCAGATTCTGAAGAATCTAAATCCCTCTTATGGTCTGCATATGATGTACATAAACACAGCCTCACATTTACTTCTTAAAATTTAAAGGTGGGGGGGGCACTGAAAGGGCTCAGCAATTAACAGCATTGTCTCCTCTTCCAGAGAACCTGGGATCAACTAGCTGCAACTATATGGTGGCCCATCTCCACTCCCAGGGGATCAGACAGACAGACAGACAGACAAGGATAAGGATGGCAGGCCTGCCTGGTCTTTCTTTCTTTCTTATCCTTTTTAAAAAATGTTTATTTATTTATGTATTTATTAGATATAAGAACACTCTAGCTGTCTTCAGACACTCCAGAAGAGGGTGTCAGATTCTGGAGAATCTAAATCCCTCTTATGGTCTGCATATGATGTACATAAACAAAGCCTCACATATAGTACTAAAAATTTAAAGACGGGTGGGGCCACTGAAAGCGCTCAACAATTAACAGCATTGTCATCTCTTCCAGAGAACCTGGGATCAACTACCAGCACCTATATGGTGGCCCATCTCCAGTTCCAGGGGATCAGAACGACAGACAGACAGACAGACAGAGAAAAGGATGGCAGGCTGCCTGGTCTTTCTTTCTTTCTTATCTGGTTTAAATAATGTTTATTAATTTATTTATTCATTTATTTATTTATTTATTAGATATAAGTACACTGTTGCTGTCTTCAGACACTCCAGAAGAGGGTGTCAGATGCTGGAGAATCTAAATCCCTCTTATGGTCTGCATATGATGTACATAAACACAGCCTCACATATACTTCTAAATATTTAAAGAAGTGTGGGGCCACTGAAAGGGCTCAACAATTAACAGCATTGTCTCCTCTTCCAGAGAACCTTGGATCAACTACCAGCAACTATATGGTGGCCCATCTCCAGTTCCAGGGGATCAGACAGACAGACAGACAGACAGAGATAAGGATGGCAGGCCTGCCTGGTCTTACTTTCTTTCTTATCCTTTTTAAAAAATGTTTATTTATTTATTTCTTTATTTATTTATGTATTTATTATATATAAGTACACTGTAGCTGTCTTCAGACACTCCAGTAGAGGGTGTCAGATTCTGGAGAATCTAAATCCTCTTATAATCTGAATATGATGTACATAAACACAGCCTCACATATACTTCTAAATATTTAAAGAAGTGTGGGGCCACTGAAAGGGCTCAACAATTAACAGTATTGTCTCCTCTTCCAGAGAACCTGGGATAAACTACCAGACACTATGGTGGCCCATCTCCAGATACAGGGGATCAGACAGACAGACAGACAGACAGACAGAGATAAGGGCGGCAGGCCTGCCTGGTCTTTCTTACTTTCTTATCCTTTTTAAAAAATGTTTATTTATTTATTTATTTATTTATTTATTTATTTATTTATTAGATATAAGTACACTGTTGCTGTCTTCAGACACTCCAGAAGAGGGTGTCAGATGCTGGAGAATCTAAATCCCTCTTATGGTCTGCATATGATGTACATAAACACAGCCTCACATTTTCTTCTAAAAATTTAAAGATGTGTGGGACCCCAGAAATGGCTCAACAATTAACAGCATTGCCTGTTCTTCCAGAGAACATTGGATAAACTACCAGCAACTATATGGTGGCCCATCACCAGTTCCAGGGTATCAGACAGTCAGACAGAGAGACAGAGATAAGGAACGGAGGCCTGCCTGGTCTTTCTTTCTTTCTTATACTTTTAAAAAAATGTTTATTTATTTATTTATTTATTTATTTATTTATTTATTTATTAGATATAAGTACACTGTAGCTGACTTCAGACACTCTAGAAGAGGGTGTCATCTTCTGGAGAATCTAAATCCCTCTTATGGTCTGCATATGATGTACATAAACACAGCCTCACATATACTTCTAAAAATTTAAAGATGGGTGGGCCCACTGAAAGGGCTCAACAATTAACAGCATTGTCTCCTCTTCCAGAGAACGTGGGATCAACTACCAGCAACTATGTGGTGGCCCATCTCAAGTTGTAGGGGATCAGACAGACAGACAGACAGACAGAGATACGGTTGGCAGTCCTGCCTGATTTTTCTTTCTTTCTTATCCTTTTAAAAAATGTTTATTTATTTATTTATTCATTTATTCATTTATTTATTTATGTATTTATTAGATATATGTACACTGTAGCTGTCTTCAGACTCTCCAGAAGATGGTGTCAGATTCTGGAGAAACTATATCCCTCTTATGGTCTGCATATGATGTACATAAACACAGCCTCACATATACTTCTAAAATTTTAAAGATGGGTGGGGCCACTGAAAGGGCTCAACAATTAACAGCATTGTCCCCTCTTCCAGATGACCTGGGATCAACTACCAGCAACTATATTGTGGCCCATCTCCAGTTCCAGGGGATCTGACAGACATACATACAGACAGACAGACAAGGATTGCAGGACTGCCTGGTTTTTCTTTCTTTCTTATACATTTTAAAAATGTTTATTTATTTATATATGTATTTATTAGATATAAGTACACTGTAGCTGTCTTCAGACACTTCAGAAGAGGGTGTCAGATTCTGGAGAATCTAAATCCCTCTTATGGTCTGCATATGATGTACATAAACACAGCCTCACATATACTTCAAAAAATTTAAAGATGTGTGGGGCCACTGAAACGGCTCAACAATTAACAGCATTGTCTCCTCTACCAGAGAACCTGGGATCAAATACCAGCAACTATATGGTGGCCCATCTCCAGTTCCAGGGGATCAGGCAGACAAAGAGACAGACAGACAAGGGTGGCAGGCCTCCCTGGTTTTTCTTTCTTTCTTATCCTTTTTAAAAAATGTTTATTTATTTATTTATTTATGTATTAGTAGATATAAGTACACTGTAGCTGTCTTCAGACACTCCAGAAGAGGGTGTCAGATTCTGGAGAATATAAATCCCTCTTATGGTCTGCATATGATGGACATAAACACAGCCTCATATTTTCTTCTAAAAATTTAAAGATGGGTGGGGCCCCAGAAATGGCTCAACAATTAACAGCATTGCCTCTTCTTCCAGAGAACCTTGGATAAACTACCAGCAACTATATGGTGGCCCATCTCCAGTTCCAGGGTATCAGACAGTCAGACAGAGAGACAGAGATAAGGATGGAGGCCTGCCTGGTCTTTCTTTCTTTCTTATACTTTTAAAAAAATGTTTATTTATTTATTTATTTATTTATTTATTTATTTATTTATTAGATATAAGTACACTGTAGCTGACTTCAGACACTCTAGAAGAGGGTGTCATCTTCTGGAGAATCTAAATCCCTCTTATGGTCTGCATATGATGTACATAAACACAGCCTCACATATACTTCTAAAAATTTAAAGATGGGTGGGCCCACTGAAAGGGCTCAACAATTAACAGCATTGTCTCCTCTTCCAGAGAACGTGGGATCAACTACCAGCAACTATATGGTGGCCCATCTCAAGTTGCAGGGGATCAGGCCGACAAAGAGACAGACAGACAAGGGTGGGAGGCCTCCCTGGTTTTTCTTTCTTTCTTATCCTTTTTAAAAAATGTTTATTTATTTACTTATGTATTTATTAGATATAAGTACACTCTAGCTGTCTTCAGACACTCCAGAACAGGGTGTCAGATTCTGGAGAATATAAATCCCTCTTATGGTCTGCATATGATGGACATAAACACAGATTCACATACACTTCTAAAAATTTAAAGATGGGTGGTGCCACTGAAAGGGCTCAACAATTAACAGCATTGTCTCTTCTTCCAGATAACCTGGGATCAACTACCAGCAACTATATGGTGGCCCATCTCAAGTTCCAGGGGATCAGACAGACAGACAGACAGACAGAGATAAGGAGGTCAGGCCTGCCTGGTCTTTCTTTCTTTCTTATTCTTTTAAAATAATGTTTATTTATTTATTTATTTATTTATTTATTTATTTATTTATGTATTTATTAGATATAAGTACACTGTAGTTGTCTTCAGACACTCCAGAAGAGGGTGTCAGATTCTGGAGAATCTAAATCCCTCTTATGGTCTGCATATGATGTACATAAACACAGCCGAACATATACTTCTAAAAATTTAAAGATAGGTGGAGCCACTGAAAGGGCTCAACAATTAACAGCATTGTCTCCTCTTCCAGAGAACCTGGGATCAACTAACAGCAACTATATGGTGGCCCATCTCCAGTTCCAAGGGATCAGACAGACTGACAGACAGACAGACTGACAGAGATAAGGATGGCAGGCCTGCCTTATTTTTCTTTCTTTCTTATCCTTTTTAAAAAATGTTTATTTATTTATTTATATGTTTATTAGATATAAGTACACTGTAGCCGTCTTCAGACACTCCAGAAGAAGGTGTCAGATTCTGGAGAATCTAAATCCCTCTTATGGTCTGCATATGATGTACATAAACACAGCCTCACATTTCCTTCTTAAAATTTAACGGTGGGGGGACCATTGAAAGGGCTCAGCAATTAACAGCATTGTCTCCTCTACCAGAGAACCTGGGATCAACTACCAGCACCTATATGGTGGCCCATCACCAGTTGCAGGGGATCAGAACGACAGACAGACAGACAGACAGACAGAGATAAGGATGGCAGGCCTGCCTGGTCTTACTTTCTTTCTTATCCTTTTTAAAAAATGTTTATTTATTTATTTATTTATTTATTTATTTATTTATTTATTTATTTATTTATTATATATAAGTACACTGTAGCTGTCCTCAGACACTCCAGTAGAGGGTGTCAGATTCTGGAGAATCTAAATCCTCTTATAATCTGAATATGATGTACATAAAAAGGCCTCACATATACTTCTAAATATTTAAAGAAGTGTGCGGCCACTGAAAGGGCTCAACAATTAACAGCATTGTCTCCTCTTCCAGAGAACCTTGGATCAACTACCAGCAACTATATGGTGGCCGATCTCCAGTTCCCCGGGGGTCAGATCGACAGACAGACAGACAGACAGAGATATGGATGGCAGGCCTACCTGTTCTTTCTTTCTTTCTTATCCTTTTTAAAAAATGTTTATTTATTTATTTATTTATTTATCTATTTATTTATTAGATATAATTACACTGTAGCTGTCTTCAGACACTCCAGAAGAGGGTGTCAGATTCTGGAGAATCTAAATCCCTCTTATGGTCTGCATATGATGTACATAAACACAGCCTCACATATACTTCTAAATATTTAAAGACGGGTGGCGCCACTGAAAGGGCTCAAAAATTAACAGCATTGTCTCCTCTTCCAGAGCACCTGGGATCAACTACCAGCAACTATTCGATGCCCATCTCCAGTTCCCAGGTATCAGATTGACAGACAGACAGACAGACAGATATATGGATGGCAGGCCTGCCTGGTCTTTCTTTCTGTCTTTTCCTTTTTAAAAAAATATTTATTTATTTATTTATTTATTTATTTATTTTTATGTATTTAATAGATATAAGTACACTGTAGCTGTTAAGACACTCCAGAAGAGGGTGTCAGATTCTGGAGAATCTAAATCCCTCTTATGGTCTGCATATGATGTACATAAACACAGCCGAACATATACTTCTAAAAATTTAAAGATAGGTGGAGCCACTGAAAGGGCTCAACAATTAACAGCATTGTCTCCTCTTCCAGAGAACCTGGGATCAACTAACAGCAACTATATGGTGGCCCATCTCCAGTTCCAAGGGATCAGACAGACTGACAGACAGACAGACTGACAGAGATAAGGATGGCAGGCCTGCCTTATTTTTCTTTCTTTCTTATCCTTTTTAAAAAATGTTTATTTATTTATTTATATGTTTATTAGATATAAGTACACTGTAGCCGTCTTCAGACACTCCAGAAGAAGGTGTCAGATTCTGGAGAATCTAAATCCCTCTTATGGTCTGCATATGATGTACATAAACACAGCCTCACATTTCCTTCTTAAAATTTAACGGTGGGGGGACCATTGAAAGGGCTCAGCAATTAACAGCATTGTCTCCTCTACCAGAGAACCTGGGATCAACTACCAGCACCTATATGGTGGCCCATCACCAGTTGCAGGGGATCAGAACGACAGACAGACAGACAGACAGACAGAGATAAGGATGGCAGGCCTGCCTGGTCTTACTTTCTTTCTTATCCTTTTTAAAAAATGTTTATTTATTTATTTATTTATTTATTTATTTATTTATTTATTATATATAAGTACACTGTAGCTGTCCTCAGACACTCCAGTAGAGGGTGTCAGATTCTGGAGAATCTAAATCCTCTTATAATCTGAATATGATGTACATAAAAAGGCCTCACATATACTTCTAAATATTTAAAGAAGTGTGCGGCCACTGAAAGGGCTCAACAATTAACAGCATTGTCTCCTCTTCCAGAGAACCTTGGATCAACTACCAGCAACTATATGGTGGCCGATCTCCAGTTCCCCGGGGGTCAGATCGACAGACAGACAGACAGACAGAGATATGGATGGCAGGCCTACCTGTTCTTTCTTTCTTTCTTATCCTTTTTAAAAAATGTTTATTTATTTATTTATTTATTTATCTATTTATTTATTAGATATAAGTACACTGTAGCTGTCTTCAGACACTCCAGAAGAGGGTGTCAGATTCTGGAGAATCTAAATCCCTCTTATGGTCTGCATATGATGTACATAAACACAGCCTCACATATACTTCTAAATATTTAAAGACGGGTGGCGCCACTGAAAGGGCTCAAAAATTAACAGCATTGTCTCCTCTTCCAGAGCACCTGGGATCAACTACCAGCAACTATTCGATGCCCATCTCCAGTTCCCAGGTATCAGATTGACAGACAGACAGACAGACAGATATATGGATGGCAGGCCTGCCTGGTCTTTCTTTCTGTCTTTTCCTTTTTAAAAAAATATTTATTTATTTATTTATTTATTTATTTATTTTTATGTATTTATTAGATATAAGTACACTGTAGCTGTTCAGACACTCCAGAAGAGGGTGTCAGATTCTGGAGAATCTAAATCCCTCTTATGGTCTGCATATGATGTACGTAAACACAGCCTCACATATACTTCTAAAAATTTAAAGAAGTGTGGGGCCACTCTAAAAGCTGAACAATTAACAGCATTGTCTCCTCTTCCAGATTACCTGGGATCAACTACCAGCAACTATATGGTGGCCCATCTCCAGTTCCAGGGGATCGGACAGACAGACAGACAGACAGAGATAAGGGTGGCAGGCCTGCCTGGTCTTTCTTACTTTCTTATCCTTTTTAAAAAATGTTTATTTATTTATTCATTTATTTATTTATGTATTTATTAGATATAAGTACACTGTAGCTGTCTTCAGACACTCCAGAAAAGGGTGTCAGATCCTAGAGAATCTAAATCCCTCTTATGGTCTACATATGATGTACATAAACACAGCCTCACATATTCTTCTAAAAATTTAAAGATGGGTGGGGCCCCAGAAATGGCTCGACAATTAACAGCATTGCCTCCTCTTCCAGAGAACCTTGGATAAACTAAAAGCAACTATATGGTGCCCCATCTCCAGTTCCAGGGTATCAGACAGTCAGACAGAGACAGAGAGACAGAGATAAGGATGGAGGCCTGCCTGGTCTTTCTTTCTTTCTTATACTTTTAAAAAAATGTTTATTTATTTATTTATTTATTTATTTATTTATGTATTTATTAGATATAAGTACACTGTAGCTGACTTCAGACACTCTAGAAGAGGGTGTCATCTTCTGGAGAATCTAAATCCCTCTTATGGTCTGCATATGATGTACATAAACACAGCCTCACATATACTTCTAAAAATTTAAAGATGGGTGGGCCCACTGAAAGGGCTCAACAATTAACACCATTGTCTCCTCTTCCAGAGAACGTGGGATCAACTACCAGCAACTATATGGTGGCCCATCTCAAGTTGCAGGGGATCAGACAGACAGACAGACAGACAGAGATAAGGATGGCAGTACTGCCTGATTTTTCTTTCTTTCTTATCCTTTTTAAAAATGTTTATTTATTTATTTATTCATTTATTCATTCATTTATTTATTTATTTATTTATTTATTTATTTATTTATTTATTTATTTATTAGATATAAGTACACTGTAGCTGTCTTCAGACTCTCCAGAAGAGGGTGTCAGATTCTGGAGAATCTATATCCCTCTTATGGTCTGCATATGATGTACATAAACACAGCCTCACATATACTTCTAAAAATTTAAAGATGGGTGGGGCCACTGAAAGGGCTCAACAATTAACAGCATTGTCTCCTCTTCCAGAGGACCTGGGATCAACTAACAGCAACTATATTGTGGCCCATCTCCAGTTCCAAGCGATCAGACAGACTGACAGACAGACAGAGTGACAGAGATAAGGATGGCAGGCCTGCCTGTCTTTCTTTCTTTCTTATCCTTTTTAAAAAATGTTTATTTATTTATTTATATGTTTATTAGATATAAGTACACTGTAGCCGTCTTCAGACACTCCAGAAGAAGGTTACAGATTCTGGAGAATCTAAATCCCTCTTATGGTCTGCATATGATGTACATAAACACAGCCTCACATTTACTTCTTAAAATTTAAAGGTGGGGGGACCATTTAAAGGGCTCAGCAATTAACAGCATTGTCTCCTCTACCAGAGAACCTGGGATCAACTACCAGCACCTATATGGTGGCCCATCTCCAGTTGCAGCGGATCAGAATGACAGACAGACAGACAGACAGACAGACAGACAGACAGACAGACAGAGATAAGGATGGCAGGCCTGCCTGGTCTTTCTTTCTTTCTTATCCGGTTTAAATAATGTTTATTTATTTATTTATTTATTTATTTATTTATTTATTTATGTATTTATTAGATATAAGTACACTGTAGCTGTCTTCAGACACTCCAGAAGAGAGTTTCAGATACTGATGAACTAAATCCCTCTTCTGGTCTGCATATGATGTACATAAACACAGCCTCACATAAACTTCTAAAAATTTAAAGATGGGTAGGGCCACAAATAAGGGTCAACAATTAACAGCATTGTCTCCTCTTCCAGAGAACCTGGTATCAACTACCAGCAACTATATGGTAGCCCATCTCCAGTTCAAGGGGATCAGACAGACAGACAGACAGACAGACAGAGATAAGGATGGCAGGCCTGCCTGATCTTACTTTCTTTCTTATCCTTTTTAAAAAATGTTTATTTATTTATTTATTTATTTATGTATTTATTAGATATAAGTACACTGTAGCTGTCTTCAGACACTCCAGTAGAGGGTGTCAGATTCTGGAGAATCTAAATCCTCTTATAATCTGAATATGATGTACATAAACACAGCCTCACATATACTTCTAAATATTTAAAGAAGTGTGGGGCCACTGAAAGGGCTCAACAATTAACAGCATTGTCTCCTCTTCCAGAGAACCTGGGATCAACTACCAGCAACTATATGGTGGCCCATCTCCAGTTCCAGGGGATCAGACAGACAGACAGACAGACAGACAGAGATAAGGATGGCAGGCCTGCCTGGTCTTACTTTCTTTCTTACCCTTTTTAAAAAAGTTTATTTATTTATTTATTTATTTATTTATTTATTTATTATATATAAGTACACTGTAGCTGTCTTCAGACACTCCAGTAGAGGGTGTCAGATTCTGGAGAATCTAAATCCTCTTATAATCTGAATATGATGTACATAAATGGACTCACATATACTTCTAAATATTTAAAGAAGTGTGGGGCCACTGAAAGGGCTCAACAATTAACACCATTGTCTCCTCTTCCAGAGAACCTTGGATCAACTACCAGCAACTATATGGTGGCCGATCTCCAGTTCCCGGGGATCAGATCGACAGACAGACAGACAGACAGAGATATGGATGGCAGGCCTGCCTTTTCTTTCTTTCTTTCTTATCCTTTTTAAAAAATGTTTATTTATTTATTTATTTATTTATCTATTTATTTATTAGATATAAGTACACTGTAGCTGTCTTCAGACACTCCAGAAGAGGGTGTCAGATTCTGGAGAATCTAAATCCCTCTTATGGTCTGCATATGATGTACATAAACACAGCCTCACATATACTTCTAAATATTTAAAGATGGGTGGCGCACTGAAAGGGCTCAACAATAACAGCATTGTCTCCTCTTCCAGAGAACCTGGGATCAACTACCAGCAACTATTCGTGGCCCATCTCCAATTCCCAGGTATCAGATTGACAGACAGACAGACAGACAGACAGAGATATGGATGGCAGGCCTGCCTGGTCTTTCTTTCTGTCTTTTCCTTTTTAAAAAATGTTTATTTATTTATTTATTTATTTATTTATTTATTTATTTATTTTATGTATTTATTAGATATAAGTACACTGTAGCTGTTCAGACACTCCAGAAGAGGGTGTCAGATTCTGGAGAATCTAAATCCCTCTTTTGGTCTGCATATGATGTACGTAAACACAGCCTCACATATACTTCTAAAAATTTAAAGAAGGGTGGGGCCACTCTAAAAGCTGAACAATTAACAGCATTGTCTCCTCTTCCAGAGTACCTGGGAACAACTACCAGCAACTATATGGTGGCCCATCTCCAGTTCCAGGGTATCAGACAGACAGACAGACAGACAGACAGAGATTAGGGTGGCAGGCCTGCCTGGTCTTCTTACTTTCTTATCATTTTTAAAAAATGTTTATTTATTTATTTATTTATTTATTTATTTATTTATTCATTTATTTATTTATGTATTTATTAGATATAAGTACACTGTAGCTGTCTTCAGACACTCCAGAAGAGGGTGTCAGATTCTAGAGAATCTAAATCCCTCTAATGGTCTGCATATGATGTACATAAACACAGCCTCACATTTTCTTCTAAAAATTTAAAGATGGGTGGGGCCCCAGAAATGGCTCAACAATTAACAGCATTGCCTCCTCTTCCAGAGAACCTTGGATAAACTACCAGCAACTATATGGTGGCCCATCTCCAGTTCCAGGGTATCAGACAGTCAGACAGAGAGACAGAGATAAGGATGGAGGCCTGCCTGGTCTTTCTTTCTTTCTTATACTTTTAAAAAATGTTTATTTATTTATTTATTTATTTATTTATTTATTTATGTATTTATTAGATATAAGTACACTGTAGCTGACTTCAGACATTCTAGAAGAGGGTGTCATCTTCTGGAAAATCTAAATCCCTCTTATGGTCTGCATATGATGTACATATACACAGCCTCACATATACTTCTAAAAATTTAAAGATGGGTGGGCCCACTGAAAGGGCTCAACAATTAACACCATTGTCTCCTCTTCCAGAGAACGTGGGATCAACTCCCAGCAACTATATTGTGGCCCATCTCCAGTTCCAGGGGTTCTGACAGACATACATACAGACAGACAGACAAGGATTGCAGGATTGCCTGGTTTTTCTTTCTTTCTTATACATTTTAAAAATTTTTATTTATTTATATATGTATTTATTAGATATAAGTACACTGTAGTTGTCTTCAGACACTCCAGAAGAGGGTGTCATATTCTGGAGAATCTAAATCCCTCCTATGGTCTGCATATGATGTACATAAACACAGCCTCACATATACTTCTAAAAATTTAAAGGTGTGTGGGGCCACTGAAAGGGCTCAGCAATTAACAGCATTGTCTCCTCTTCCAGAGAACCTGGGATCAACTACCTGCAACTATATGGTGTCCCATCTCCACTCCCAGGGGATCAGACAGACGGACAGACAGACAAGGATAAGGATGGCAGGCCTTCCTGGTCTTTCTTTCTTTCTTATCCTTTTTAAAAAATGATTGTTTATTTATGTATTTATTAGATATAAATACACTGTAGCTGTCTTCAGACACTCCAGAAGAGGGTGTCAGATTCTGGAGAATCTAAATCCCTCTTATAGTCTGCATATGATGTAAATAAACACAGCCTAACATATACTAGTAAAAATTTAACGATGAGTGGGGCCGCTGAAAGGGCTCAACAATTAACAGCATTCTCTCCTCTTCCAGAGAACCTGGGATCAACTACCAGCAACTATATGGTGGCCCATCTCCAGTTCCAGGGGATCAGACAGACAGACAGACAGACAGACAGAGATAAGGATGGCAGGCCTGCCTGGTCTTACTTTCTTTCTTACCCTTTTTAAAAAAGTTTATTTATTTATTTATTTATTTATTTATTTATTTATTTATTTATTATATATAAGTACACTGTAGCTGTCTTCAGACACTCCAGTAGAGGGTGTCAGATTCTGGAGAATCTAAATCCTCTTATAATCTGAATATGATGTACATAAATGGACTCACATATACTTCTAAATATTTAAAGAAGTGTGGGGCCACTGAAAGGGCTCAACAATTAACACCATTGTCTCCTCTTCCAGAGAACCTTGGATCAACTACCAGCAACTATATGGTGGCCGATCTCCAGTTCCCGGGGATCAGATCGACAGACAGACAGACAGACAGAGATATGGATGGCAGGCCTGCCTTTTCTTTCTTTCTTTCTTATCCTTTTTAAAAAATGTTTATTTATTTATTTATTTATTTATCTATTTATTTATTAGATATAAGTACACTGTAGCTGTCTTCAGACACTCCAGAAGAGGGTGTCAGATTCTGGAGAATCTAAATCCCTCTTATGGTCTGCATATGATGTACATAAACACAGCCTCACATATACTTCTAAATATTTAAAGATGGGTGGCGCCACTGAAAGGGCTCAACAATAACAGCATTGTCTCCTCTTCCAGAGAACCTGGGATCAACTACCAGCAACTATTCGTGGCCCATCTCCAATTCCCAGGTATCAGATTGACAGACAGACAGACAGACAGACAGAGATATGGATGGCAGGCCTGCCTGGTCTTTCTTTCTGTCTTTTCCTTTTTAAAAAATGTTTATTTATTTATTTATTTATTTATTTATTTATTTATTTATTTATTTTATGTATTTATTAGATATAAGTACACTGTAGCTGTTCAGACACTCCAGAAGAGGGTGTCAGATTCTGGAGAATCTAAATCCCTCTTTTGGTCTGCATATGATGTACGTAAACACAGCCTCACATATACTTCTAAAAATTTAAAGAAGGGTGGGGCCACTCTAAAAGCTGAACAATTAACAGCATTGTCTCCTCTTCCAGAGTACCTGGGAACAACTACCAGCAACTATATGGTGGCCCATCTCCAGTTCCAGGGTATCAGACAGACAGACAGACAGACAGACAGAGATTAGGGTGGCAGGCCTGCCTGGTCTTCTTACTTTCTTATCATTTTTAAAAAATGTTTATTTATTTATTTATTTATTTATTTATTTATTTATTTATTTATTCATTTATTTATTTATGTATTTATTAGATATAAGTACACTGTAGCTGTCTTCAGACACTCCAGAAGAGGGTGTCAGATTCTAGAGAATCTAAATCCCTCTAATGGTCTGCATATGATGTACATAAACACAGCCTCACATTTTCTTCTAAAAATTTAAAGATGGGTGGGGCCCCAGAAATGGCTCAACAATTAACAGCATTGCCTCCTCTTCCAGAGAACCTTGGATAAACTACCAGCAACTATATGGTGGCCCATCTCCAGTTCCAGGGTATCAGACAGTCAGACAGAGAGACAGAGATAAGGATGGAGGCCTGCATGGTCTTTCTTTCTTTCTTATACTTTTAAAAAATGTTTATTTATTTATTTATTTATTTATTTATTTATTTATTTATGTATTTATTAGATATAAGTACACTGTAGCTGACTTCAGACACTCTAGAAGAGGGTGTCATCTTCTGGAAAATCTAAATCCCTCTTATGGTCTGCATATGATGTACATATACACAGCCTCACATATACTTCTAAAAATTTAAAGATGGGTGGGCCCACTGAAAGGGCTCAACAATTAACACCATTGTCTCCTCTTCCAGAGAACGTGGGATCAACTCCCAGCAACTATATTGTGGCCCATCTCCAGTTCCAGGGGATCTGACAGACATACATACAGACAGACAGACAAGGATTGCAGGATTGCCTGGTTTTTCTTTCTTTCTTATACATTTTAAAAATTTTTATTTATTTATATATGTATTTATTAGATATAAGTACACTGTAGTTGTCTTCAGACACTCCAGAAGAGGGTGTCATATTCTGGAGAATCTAAATCCCTCCTATGGTCTGCATATGATGTACATAAACACAGCCTCACATATACTTCTAAAAATTTAAAGGTGTGTGGGGCCACTGAAAGGGCTCAGCAATTAACAGCATTGTCTCCTCTTCCAGAGAACCTGGGATCAACTACCTGCAACTATATGGTGTCCCATCTCCACTCCCAGGGGATCAGACAGACGGACAGACAGACAAGGATAAGGATGGCAGGCCTTCCTGGTCTTTCTTTCTTTCTTATCCTTTTTAAAAAATGATTGTTTATTTATGTATTTATTAGATATAAATACACTGTAGCTGTCTTCAGACACTCCAGTAGAGGGTGTCAGATTCTGGAGAATCTAAATCCCTCTTATAGTCTGCATATGATGTAAATAAACACAGCCTAACATATACTAGTAAAAATTTAACGATGAGTGGGGCCGCTGAAAGGGCTCAACAATTAACAGCATTCTCTCCTCTTCCAGAGAACCTGGGATCAACTACCAGCACCTATATGGTGGCCCATCTCCAGTTCTAGGGGATCAGAACGACAGACAGACAGACAGACAGACAGACAGAGATAAGGATGGCAGGCCTCCTGGTCTTTCTTTCTTTCTTATCCGGTTTAAATAATGTTTATTTATTTATTTATTTATTTATTTATTTATTTATTTATTTATTAGATATAAGTACACTGTAGCTGTCTTTAGACACTCCAGAAGAGGGTGTCAGGTTCAGATGAATCTAAATCCCTCTTCTGGTCTGCATATGATGTACATAAACACAGCCTCAAGACACTTCTAAAAATTTAAAGATGGGTAGGGCCACTGATAGGGCTCAACAATTAACATCATTGTCTCCTCTTCCAGAGAACCCGGGATCAACTACCAGGAACTATATGGTAGCCCATCTCCAGTTCCAGGGGATCAGACAGACACACAGACAGAAAGACAGACAGAGATAAGGATGGGAGGCCTGCCTTATCTTACTTTCTTTCTTATCCTTTTTAAAAAATGTTTATTTATTTATTTATTTATTTATTTATTTATTTATTTATTATATATAAGTACACTGTAGCTGTCTTCAGACACTCCAGTAGAGGGTGTCAGATTCTGGAGAATCTAAACCCTCTTATAATCTGAATATGATGTACATAAACACAGCCTCATATATACTTCTAAATATTTAAAGAAGTGTGGGACCACTGAAAGGGCTCAACAATTAACAGCATTGTCTCCTCTTCCAGAGAACCTTGGATCAACTACCAGCAACTATATGGTGGCCCATCTCCAGTTCCAGGGGATCAGACAGACAGACAGACAGAAATAAGGATGGCAGGCCTGCCTGGTCTTACTTTCTTTCTTATCCTTTTTAAAAATGTTTATTTATTTATTTATTTATTTATTTATTTATTTATTTATTTATGTATTTATTAGATATAAGTACACTGTAGTTGTCTTCAGACACTCCAGAAGAGGGTGTCAGATTCTGGAGAATCTAAATCCCTCTTATGGTCTTCATAATATGTACATAAACACAGCCTAACATATACTTCAAAAAATTTAAAGATAGGTGGAGCCACTGAAAGGGCTCAACAATTAACAGCATTGTCTCCTCTTCCAGAGAACCTGGGATCAACTACCAGCAACTATATGCTGGCCCATCTACAGTTCCAGGGGATCAGACACACAGAGAGACAGACAGACACTGTAGGACCCAGAATATGGCAAGTTTCCCTGAGAAAGGTGGAAAATTAATAATACACTCTGTAGTACCCAGAATATGGCAAGAAACCCTCATAAAAGTAGAAAATTAAAAACTCACACTGAAGGAACCCAAATATGGCAAGAAAACCTGAAAAATGTGGAAAATGAGAATAATCACAGTGTAGGAACCAGAATTCCGAAAATACTTGAAAAACGTCGTAAGTGAGAAAATCACATTTTAAGATCCAGAAATTGGGGAGAAACCCTGAGAAACGTGGAAAATTAAAAATACACTCTGTAGCACTGAGAATATGGCAAGAAACCCTCAACAAAGTAGAAAATTAAAAACTCACACTGAAGGATCCCGAATATGGCGCGAAAACATGAAAAAGGTAGAAAATGAGAATAATCACACTGTATTACCCAGAATTACAAAAACATGAAAAACATCGAAAATGAGAAAATCACACTTGTAGGACCCAAAATACGAAAAAACTTGAAAAAAGTGGAAAATGAGAAAATCACACTGCAGAAACCAGAATATGCCGAACAACCATGAAAAACCTGAAAATTAAAAATTCACACTATTGGACACAGAATATGGTGAGAAACCATGAATAGACTGGACAATTAAAAATTCACACTTCATTACCCAGATATGGAGAGAAATACTGAAAACCGTGGGAAAAAATTCACAATGAAGGACCTGGAATACGGCAAGAGACCCGGAAAAAACATGGAAATGAGAAAATCACACAGTATAACCCAGAATATGACGAAAAAACCTGAAAGAGATAAAATATTAAAATATCACACAGAAGGACCCAGAATATTGCGAAAAACCTGAAAAAGGAGGAAGATAAAAAACTCACACTGAAGGACACAGAATATGGCGAGAAAACCTGAAAAAAGTAGAAAATTAAAAATTCACACTGAAAGACCCCGAATATGGTTTGAAAACCTGAAAAAGGTGGAAAATGAGAATAATCACACTGTAGGACCCAGATTATGCCCAGAAACCCTGAAAACGTGTAAAATTAAAAAAACATGCTGTAGGACCCAGAATATGGCGAGAAAACCTGAAAAAAGTAGAAAATTAAAAATTCACACTGAAGGCCCCCGAATATGGTGAGAAAACCTGAAAAAGGTGGAAAATGAGAATAATCACACTGTAGGACCCAGATTTTGCCCAGAAACCCTGAAAACGTGGAAAATTAAAAATACATGCTGTAGGACCCAGAATATGGCGAGAAACCCTGAAAAAAGTTCAAAATTACAAACTCACACTGTAGGACCCCAAATATAGCGAGAAACCCTGAAAAAGGTGGAAAATGAGAAAATCACATTTCAGGACACAGAATAGGCCGAGAAAATGTGAAAAACATGAAAATTAAAAATTCACACTAACGGACCCAGAATATGGCGAGAAAAAGTTAATAAAAAAGTAGAAAATTAAAATCTCACAGTGAAGGAGCCCAAACATGGCGAGAAAACCTGAAAAAGGTGGAAAATGAGAAAATCACACTGTAGGATCCAGAATATGGTGAGAAACCCTGAAGAAAGTAGAAAAATACAAACTGACACTGAAGGACCCCAAATATGGGGAGAAAACCTGAAAAAGGTGGAAAATGAGAAAATCACACTGCAGGACCCAGAATATTTCAAGAAACACTGAAAAACGTGAAAATTAAAAATTCACACTGTCGGACACAGAATATGGCGAGAAACCATGAAAAAAAGTGGATAATTAAAATTCACACTGTATTACCCATAATATGGGGAGAAATACTGAAAAACGTGGAAAATTAAAAATCCACACTGAAGGACCTGGAATATGGCAAGAAAACCTGAAAATGTGGAAATGTGAAAATCACAGTGTAGGACCCAGAATATGAAGAAAAAACCTGAAAAACGTGGAAAATGAAAAATACATACTATAGGACACAGTTTATGGCGAGAAACCCTGAAAGAGTAGAAAATTAAAAACTCACACTGAAGGACCCCAAATATGGCAAGAAACCCTGAAAAAAGTAGAAAATTACAAACTGACACTGAAGAACCCCAATTATGGCGAGAAAACCTGAAAAAGTTGGAAAATGAGAAAATCACACTGTAGGACCCAGAATTACGAAAAAACTTGAAAAACGTCCAAAATAATAAAATCACACTGCAGGACCCAGAATACTTCAAGAAACACTGAAAAACGTGAAAATTAAAAATTCACACTGCAGGACCCAGAATATGCTGAGAAAACCTGAAAAAGGTGGAAAATGAGAAAATCACACTGTAGGATGGAGAATTGGGGAAAAAAACTTGAAAAAAGTCAAAAATTGGAAAATCGCACAGTAGGAGCAAGAATATGCCAGAAACCCTGAAAACGTGGAAAATTAAAAATACACGCTGTAGGATTCAGAATATGGCAAGAAACCCTGAAAGAAGTAGAAAATTAAAAACTCACACTGAAGGACCCGGAATATGGCGAGAAAACCTGAAAAATGTGGAAAATGAGAAAAACAATCTGTAGGACATAGAAATGCGAAAAAACTTCAAAAAAGTGGAAAATGAGAAAATCACATTGTAGGAACCGGAATATGCCATGAAACCCTGAAAAACGAGAAAAAATAAAAATATGCTTTTTGGAGCCAGAATATTGCAAGAAACACAGTAAAAAGTAGAAAATTAAAAACTCACACTGAAAGACACCGAATATGGCAAAAAACCTGAAAAAGGTGGAAAATGAGTATAATCACACTGTAGGACCCAGAATAGCGAAAAAACTTGAAAAACGTGGAAAAGGAGAAAATCACACTGCAGAACCCAGAATATGCCGAGAAACCCTGAAAAACTAGAAAATTAAAAACTCACATTGAAGGACCCCGAATATGGAGAGTTAACCTGAAAAAGGTGGAAAATGAGAAAATCACACTGTAGGACCCAGAATTACAAAAAAACTTGAAAAACGTGGAAAAGGAGAAAATCACACTGCAAGACCCAGAATATGCCGAGAAACACTGAAAAATGTGAAAATAAAAAATTCACACTGTCAGACACAGAATATGGCAAGAAACCATGAAAGAAGTGGAAAATGAGAAAATCACACTGTATTGCCCAGAATATGGCGAGAAATACTGAAAAACGTGGAAAATTAAAAATTCAGACTGAAGGACCTGGAATATGGCAAGAAAACCTGAAAAACGAGGAAATGGGAAAATCACACTGTACGAGCCAGAATATGCAGAGAAACCTTGAAAAACATGGAAAATTAAAAATACACTCTGTAGGACCCAGAATATTGCGAGAAACCCTGAAGAATGTAGAAAATTAAAAACTCACATTGAAGGACCCCGAATATGGCGAGAAAACCTGAAAAAGGTGGAAAATGAGAAAAGCACACCGTAGGACCCATAATATTACAAAAAACTTGAAAGAAGTGGAAAATTAAAAATTCACAGTGAAGGACCCAGAATATGGCGAGAAAACCTGAAAAACGAAGAAAATTCAAAATTCACACTGTAGGACCCAGAATATGGCTAGAAAACCTGAAAAAGTTGGAAAATGAGAATAATCACACTGTAGGACCAAGATATGCGAAAAAACTTGAAAAATTTCAAATTGAGAAAATCACACTGTAGGACCCAGAATATGCTGAGAAACACTGAAAAACGTGGAAAATTAAAAATACACGCTGTAGGACCCATAATATGTCGAGAAACCCTGAAAAATTAGAAATGTAAAAACTCACACTGAGGGACCCCAAATATGGCAAGAAAACATGAAAAAGGTGAAAAAAGAGAAAATCACACTGTAGGACCCAGAAATATGAAAAAACTTGAAAAATGTGGAAAATGAGAAAATCACACTGCAGAAACCAGAATATGCCGAACAACCATGAAAAACCTGAAAATTAACAATTCACACAGTCGGACACAGAATATGGTGAGAAACCATGAAAAAAGTGGACAATTAAAAATTCACACTTTATTACCCAGATATGGCGAGAAATACTGAAAACTGTGGAAAAAAATTCACACTGAAGGACCTGGAATACGGCAAGTGACCCTGAAATACATGGAAATGAGAAAATCACACAGTAGGACCCAGCATATGGCGAGAAAACCTGAAAAAAGTAGAAAATTAAAAATTCACACTGAAGGACCCCGAATATTGCAAGAAAACCTGAAAAGGGTGGAAAATGAGAATAATCAATCTGTAGGACCCAGCTTATGCCTAGAAACCCTGAAAACGTGGAAAATTAAAAATACATGCTGTACAACCCAGAATATGGCGTGTAACCCTGAAAAAAGTTGAAAATAACAAACTCACAATGTAGGACCCCAAATATGGCGAGAAACCCTGCAAAAGGTGGAAAATGAGAAAATCACACTGCAGGATCCAGAATATGCCGAGAAAATGTGAAAAACGTGAAAATTAATAATTCACACTCACGGACCCAGAATATGGCGAGAAACACTTAATAAAAAAGTAGGAAATTAAAAACTCACAGTGAAGGAGCCCAAACATGACCAGAAAAACCTGAAAAAGGTGGAAAATGAGAAAATCACACTGTAGGATCCAGAATATGGCGAGAAATCCTGAAAAAAGTAGAAAAATAAAAACTCACACTGAAGGACCCCAAATATGGCAAGAAAATTCGAAAAAGGTGGAAAATGAGAAAATCACACAGTAGGACCCAGAATTACAAAAAAACTTGAAAAAAGTGGAAAATGAGAAAATCACACTGCAGGACCAAGAATATTTAGAGAAATCCTGAAAAACGTGAAAATTAAAAATTCACACTCCAGGACCTAGAATATGCCGAGAAATCCTGAAAAACGTGAAAATTAAAAATTCACATTATCGGACCCAGAATATGGTTAGAAACCCTGAAAAACGGGAAAATTAAAAATTCAACTGAAGGACCCGGAATATGGCGAGAAACCCTGAAAAAAGTAGAAAACTAAAAATTCACACTGAAGTACCCGGAATATGGCGAGAAAACCTGAAAAGGTGGAAAATGAGAATAATCACAGTGTAGGACCCAGAATTGCACAAAAAAAAACTTGAAAAACATCGTAATGAGAAAATCACACTGTAGGACCCAGAATATGGCAAGAAACCCTGAGAAACGTGGAAAATTAATAATACACTCTGTAGTACCCAGAATATGGCAAGAAACCCTCAAAAAAGTAGAAAATTAAAAACTCACACTGAAGAACCCCAAATATGGCAAGAAAACCTGAAAAATGTGGAAAATGAGAATAATCACAGATTAGGACCCAGAATTGCGAAAATACTTGAAATGTCGTAAATGAGAAAATCACATTTTAGGACCCAGAATATGGCGAGAAACCCTGAGAAACGTAGAAAATTAAAAATACACTCTGTAGCACCGAGAATATGGCAAGAAACCCTCAACAAAGTAGAAAATTAAAAACTCACAATGAAGGACCCCGAATATGGCGAGAAAACCTGAAAGAGGTGGAAAATGAGAATAATCATACTGTAGGACCCAGAATAGCGAAAAAAACATGAAAATCATTGAAAATGAGAAAATCACACTGTAGGACCCAGAATATGGCGAGAAACCCTGAGAAACGTGGAAAATTAAAAATACACTCTGTAGCACCCAGAATATGGCAAGAAACGCTCAAAAAAGTAGAAAATTAAAAACTCACACTGAAGGACCCTGAATATGCCGAGAAAACATGAAAAAGGTAGAAAATGAGAATATTCACACTATATTACCCAGAATTACAAAAACATGAAAAACATCGAAAATGAGAAAATCACACTGTAGGACCCAGAATATGCCCAGAAACCATGAAAAACGTGGAAAATTAAAAATACACGCTCTAGGACCCAGAATATGGCGAGAAACTTTGAAAAAGAAAATTAAAAATTCACACTGAGGTATCACGAATATGGCGAGAAAACCTGAAAAAGGTGGAAAATGAGAATAATCACACTGTAGGACCCAGAATTGCGAAAAAACTTGAAAAACGTCGAAAATGAGAAAATCACACTGTAGGACCCACAATATGACGAAAAAAAACCTGAAAAACGTGGAAAATTAAAAATACACGCTGTAGGACACAGAATATGTCGAGAAACCCTGAAAAATT